>NC_056741.1:1793508401-1793578401 GCF_019279795.1 Protopterus annectens | reverse complement strand
ACTGGGCAGCTAACAAAACAAAAAGTTTTAATTTCATTATTAAAAAAATGAAAGCACCAAGTTATAAAATAGATTACCAACAGCCAGTACAATTTCACTGTCACAAACTTAGGATTCTAAGACACCCTGAACAATAACAGCCAAAAATGATGCGGAACTGAAAAAGACAACCCTTTAAATATTCGTAAGATTTAAAGTTGCATAGGTGCATCAACTAGAAAGTAATCAGTAAAGTTTAAAAGAACCTTAAATTACTATGCAGCACCTGGACTGTATAGAGAACAAATGAAAACTGCACATTAAAACTGAAAAAAGTATGCTTTTCAACATATCTTCCTAATGTTTCTGTGCCACTTAATAGTTTAATTGGTTATACCCAAAATTACTTTAAGGGGGGGCTACCGTGCTGCATATTTTCGACTGTCAAGGCTTGGTCCCTCTCTATAAAATAACATCAGTGAGAGAACATACAATGCGGGCATATTTCACTGTGGCTTTCCCTGCAAGCTTACAGCAATACTATTGCCAGCCTGCCTTTTTTTCAATAATTTTCTTTGATTAGTGGCCATCTCAGATATAGCATTAAGGAATTTTTGACGTCATGCTTGAAAAGCACCCAAGAAAAGTTTCTCTTTTCAAGCTAATACTGTAAAGTTCAAAGTCCAAATATGGGAATTCTGACCTGTCATTAAATAGGTGTTATTCAAGCTAAGCTAGCTTGTGTTGCACTCAAATTTTAACATATGTCCGATATGTCAGTCATCCCTCCCTCAACTCACTGTCTTGCATCAAACACTGCAAAAGACAAAAACAGTAAAACAAATACCACAAAAAAAATTTTACCATAATGTTCCATCTGTGTTGTCCATTTTCATTCTTCCCCGATCCACGGGTCTCGTATCTGATCTCAGATCCAACTTGGCCACTTTCCAAGCTTAAGACTCAAAGCTCAAGCTCCTCCTCTCCATCCCATAATGCCACATCCCCTCAGATTACCTCAGTTTACTAAAAATATACAACTAAGACACCTACTTAGTTAAAGTGAAACGGTCAAGGGCTCAGCACAGGAACTACAACTCCTAACAGAGACCAACTTAATCAGGTCTACATAGAAAAAGGCCAGAGTGAAGGAGGGTGGGGAGGTAAGAGGAAGAATAAAAATGGAGAACACAGACTGAAGATGATAGACATAACTTCATCCAATGTCATTTTCATTTGTTCCTTGACCTGCGGGACAGACCCGAGCTACATAAAACCCACAGTAGCCCTCATGGAAGCATATTCCGAATGTGTGTGTGTGTGTGTGTGTGGGGGGGGGGGGGGGGGGCAAAGCTTGTAAAACCAAAGAAAGATCCCAAGGGGGAAGTTGAATCCTTGATTGGGGACGATGTAAAAAGGTGCCTCAGAAAAACATTACATGTTTAAGAAGCTGCTGAAGAGTTTTCCTCAATGTGGAAATGCAAAATGGCTGCCAACTGAACCTTCACTGTGGAACAGCTGGGTCTGTGCTGGAAGCGGAAAGCCAGGAAATCTAAAAATCACAGGAAAAGGAGCTGTAAAAGGACTATTTGTTTTTGCTGAGCCCAAAAGCAGGAACTTTTCCATTTACTCATAACTTTGACAGATGCTTTGTGACCCGATGAAAGCCTGGAATGTCTATCCATCATTGGAACTGGAAAAAACATGCGTTCAGTTCAGATTAATCTGCCCTGAGGGGATGGGACAACAGGTCTGGAAGAGATTCCAGGAGTCCATTGAGGACAAAGTACACAAGACCAGAGGAAGGTGAACCAGAACTGGCGAGTCAGAAAGGAGCAATGAGAATTACTTTGCTCTTCAACCAATCAGCTTCCTGAAGGACTTTGGTAACTGGGGTAAGGGGGGAATGCATAAAGTAGAACGGGTGGCCAAACATGGACTAGAGCATCTCTTGGGGAATGTCCCTGAGGAGGGATCAAGGCAAAGAACGTGCTGCATTTGCTGTTGAGGGGAGAGGCAGAGGTCCCAGCAAGGCTGACCCCAATTTGAGAAAGATCATGTTTGCCACTGATTGACTTAGAGACCACTCGAGGCATTAGTACAGATCTGCGCACCTCTTCACTAAAATGTTGGACTCCCCTGGAAATGTGCATTATGACTAGTAAGTGGATGGTAGAGACTGCCTATTGCCACACACTCGGCTTCTCAGTGGGCAAGATCCGGTTCCCCCTTGCTTGATGTACCACATTAGACATTCACCATCTGAACTGTAATAGTCTCCAGAGGAAGAAAGCTGTGTAGTGCTTGCAATGCGAGCAAATCCACTCTTCCTCATCTCCAGGATGTTAATATGCAAATTGGTCTCCGGAGACGTCCACGTGCCTTGGACTGTGTCCCAGAAAATGCCCTCCCCATTCTAACTCTGAGGCATCCTTGGTCAGCGTGGCATTTCGTGGAGGAACAAAGGGACGACCTTGACTTCTGAGGAATGAAGCCACCAGAAGAGAGCTTTTGCATGCCCTGACAGTTTTATATGTGTAGTCAGATAATGTTGATGCAACAACCATTGAACTGATAACATCCACTGCAGAATACTCATGTGTAAGCATGCTGCAGGTAATAGTGTTATAATGCCAGCCACACAGACCAATGCCCTTAATACTAATTTCGCTGGATGGGGTGGAATTGCTAGGATCTAAGATACTAAGTCTCAGCATGGACACACTGGAGGTGGGAGGGTGGCCTAATGGTTAAGGTGTTTGCCTTACAAACAAAAGGTGCAGGGTTCGTGTCTCACAAGGGATAATTGGCTAAGCTTAAAATGGATCGCAAGAGCAGTTAGCTTAATACTAACCTATGAGCTTATGAAGAAGTTACATACTCACCATAACGTTCCATGTATGTAGTCCATCTCGCCGAACATTGCATGTGGGTTCGGAGCAGATCCTTGGCTCCGACTTGGCCGCGTAGAAAGCCTGAAAACTTCTGATTGGCTTGTGGCTAATAGGTATCCCATGATGCATGTGCACATTTCCCAGATCTTGTTTGCTACTAGTCTACCAGAATCAGATCTAAAAAAGGAACAAAGGTCTGGAAGAATAAAACAACAAAGGGAGCCCTCGTGGCAAAAAACCACTGTAGAAAGGGAAAAAAACTGTATAGAGATCCTCCAGGAAGGGGGCTGGTGGATAGGTTCGTAATAATGTTCGGCAAGATGGACTACATACATGGAACGTTATGGTGAGTACATAACTTCTTTATGTTATGTAGTCCTATCTCGCCTCCATTATTACATGTGGGACAGCACCCCTAGCATCTTGAATGGGTGACTCACTGGAAGATACCCCTGAGTACCATGGAGCCAAACGAAGCTCTACCCCTGAAAGTTGAATCCAATTTATAATGGGAAATGAAGGTATGAGGGGTAGCCCATGTTGCTGCTGCACAAATACTATCAATAGATGTCCTGGTTTGGAAAGCAGCAGAAGTAGAGGAGGACAGTACAGTTGTGTACACCTACCATAAATGTAGATGTTAGAGTGTCTTCACTGTTGCAGTCATAACTGTAGGGTGTTCCTGCCAGCAGGCAGCCCGAGGTCGGCCAGAATCCCAAAGTCTGGGTCCGGCGTCTGCTGTACCAGCAAGTACCCTGACGTCAGAACGCAGAGGTATAAAGCTGACAGCCGACGCCATCTTCTCCAGCCTTTCTTGCCCCAGATGTCAGAAGTCCCCCAAAATAACCAAAAGGTGTCCAAAAAAGAAACACAAATACACCACAAAAAAAAGAGGAAGATAGAAGAAGCAAAAAAAATAAGAGGGGATTTGGTGAGAGGGAAACACCGACTGCAACAGTGAAGACACTCTAACATCTACATTTATGGTAGGTGTACACAACTGTACTATGTTCTTCGTGTTTCACTGTTGCAGTCATAACTGTAGGGTGGAATCCCAAAGCTGTGATGAGGGAGGAGGTTATGCAGAAGGGGCAGCCAGAAGACCCTGCAAGACAGCAGAGGCAAAACCTGCCCTAGACTTAGAATACAAAGGGAGATTATAGTGCTTAGAAAAAGTATGCAATGAACTCCAAGTGGCAGCTTCCAAAATGTCCTTGGTAGGAACTCCTCTGAGAAAAGCTGCTGAAGTGGCAGCTGCTCTAGTAGAATGACTTCTAACAGTACCTGGAATCTGCTTCCCAAAGTGAGAGTAACAAAACCTTATCCCATGGGCAATCCATTTGGAAATAGTTTGTTTAGAAATAGCCTTGCCTAGAGAACTGGAGGCATAAGAGATAAGCAACTGATCAGATTTGCTGAAATCTTTAGTTCTGTCCAGGTAAAACCTTAGCTGTCTGTGTACGTCCAATGAATGTAAAATCCTTTCCCCTTTGTTTTGAGGATTTGGAAAGAAAGTAGGAAGGTGAATAGTCTGATTTAAAGCCACTTTAGAAATCACCTTAGGCATAAATGTAGGATTGGTCCTCAAGGCAACTCTGTCTTGGTGGGAAATAAGGTATGGTTCCACAGCATTGAGAGCTTGCAACTCTGACACCCTTCTGGCAGAAGTCAAAACTAATAAAATAGCTGTCTTCCTGGATAAGAACTTGATATCCGAAGCAGCAGCAGGCTCAAAGGGAGGTAAAGTAAGTTTTTCCAAAACATAATTAAGATCCCAAGCAGGAACAGGAGGAGTTCTAGGAGGTCTTAAATTCTTAGCCCCTCTCAAGAATTGTCTCACCAGCTGGTGAGAGAAGATGGGGGGGGGAATCAGTGTTGTAATGAGCCGAGATAGCAGAAGCATGGATTTTAATGGAAGAAAAGGAGAGGCCTTTAAGCAAAAGGTCTGAGCGGTAAAGTAAAATGGAAGAAATGTCAGGCAAAAGAGGATCAGTACCTCGATCCCGCATCCAAATACAAAATCTTTTCCATTTAGAAGCATAAGATTTTCTAGTGCTAGGACGCCTAGCTTCTAAGAGAACATCCAAAACTTGTTTGGGAAAAGCAGAAGGAATCAAAGGCTTGATTTGAGAGTGTAGCATCTGACCCTGATGCTGGGACAGAAGAGAAGGAAACAGAGGCAGAATCCATGGAGGTTCCAAGAACAGGTGTCAAAGTTGGATACCAAAACTGCCGAGGCCAATTTGGAGCTATCAAAATGATAATCTTGGGTTTGTTCCGTTTTATTTTCAGTAACACCCGAGGCAGAAGGGGAAGAGGAGGGAAGGCATATCCCGAAAGATTCCTCCAGCTGAAAGACAGGGCATTCACTTTCCAAGCTGTTTTGTGGAAGGACCTAGTGCAAGAGAGGCAGCTGATGATTGAGATGGGATGCAAACAGATCTATCCGAGGGCAAGCCCAAACTGCCGTAATCCTGCTGAATAAGTTGGGGTCCAGCATCCATTCGTGAGGATCCAAAAGATTTCTGCTTAAGCTATCTGCTAAGAGATTCTGTTTTCCTGGAATGAATTGAGCTTGAAGATGCAGATTCAGATTTAGAGCTGTGTCCCATAAACTCATGGCTAGTCTGCAAAGGGGGTATGAGCGAGAGCCTCCCTGCTTGTTTATATACCACATGACTGTGGTATTGTCTGTGCGAATCAGATGATGTCCTGGTTGCAAAAAATTCTGGAAGGCTACAAGAGCATTTTGGACTGCCAACATTTCCTTCAAGTTGATGTGCCAGGGAAGATGCTTCTTTGTCCAATAGCCCTGCTGGCAATTGTTTAGGTAATGAGCTCCCCAAGCATAATCAGAGGCATCTGTGGTTATGATCTGAGCAGGATGAGGTAGACGAAAGGGATTCCCTTAGTTTAAAGCACAAGCCCTGGACCACCACAGGAACTCTTTTTGGAGGCAGGGAATCAGAGGTATCATTGTTTCCAGGCTGTGGTAATGCTGAGACCATACACTCTTTAGGTACCATTGAAGTTTTCTCATATGAAGCCTTGCATTTGGGATCAATAGGATGCAAGAAGCCATGTAGCCCAATGCCTGCAGGAATTTCCTTGCAGTAAGCTGAGTTAAAGTAGCCAAGGTCTTGAAAATTGATGCCAGCTGTACTTGCTTTTCTGGAGTAAGGAAGGCCCTTTGTAAGCTTGTGTTTAGAAGAGCTCCCAAAAAGATCATTTGTTGAGAGGGGATCAAATGTGACTTTTTTGTGTTCACTGAAAATCCCAGTAGTAGGAGGAGACGCTGAACAAACTGCAGATGTTGAAGTAAAAGATCCTTGCTGTCCGCCTGACTAAGGCAGTCGTCCAGGTAGGGGTAAATTTGAATCCCTTGGAGTCTGCAATAAGCTACTACTGGAGCCAGACACTTGGTGAAGACTCTGGGCGCAGTAGATAAGCCAAAGGGCAGTACAGAGAATTGAAAGGGTCTCGAACCTGCCTTGAATCAGAGGTATTTTCTGCATTCCTGTCTGATGGGAATGTGTAAATAGGCTTCCTTCAAGTCCAATGTCACCATCCAAGCATCCTGGGAAAGCATGGGAAGAAGTTGTTGCAGAGTAAGCATCTTGAATTTTGGAATCTCCAGAAAGGTATTTAATACTGAGAGGTCCAGAATAGGTCTCCATGAGTTTTGTTTCCTTGGGACCAGAAATAGTCTCGAGTAAAAACCTTTTCCCATCTCTGGAAGTGGAACAGGTTCTATGGCTCTCATGGCCCATAAAGCGTTCACTTGATTTAAGGCCTCTGACCATTGATGTTTTGGCAGATCCGGCCAACCCGAAGACCTTGGCAGAGTATGAAAGTGGAATTTGTAGCCTCTTAAAATCACGTCTAAAACCCATTTGTCCTGGGTAATATGAATCCAATTCTGGTAGAAAAGAGAAAGTTTTCCTCCGAGAGGGGCTTCCAGGCAAGGAGGACCTGTAGCCCAATGGAGAGAGTTCATTGGGTCTGCTTCTTTTGTGATTCAGGTCTGTCTTCTCCCCTTCTAGGTGAAGAAGCAGCCATTGTCTGGAACTGTAAGAGGCCTGAGCCCGACCTCTGGAGCATCTATATCTTCCCCTTTGAGGCCTGTCAGACGTGGGAAAGGACCAATTTTTGGAGGGCCAATTTCTAGAAAATCTAGGAGGCTGAACTTGTAAAAAATCTGTCTGCATAGATTTTGCTTTTTCTTCCATATTTTTAATAACCTCCTCAGCCTTGGATCCAAATAAAACATCATGCTGAACAGGGGCATCTAACAGTTTAGCCTTAACCTGCTCAGGTAAATTCTGCTCACGAAGCCAAACATGTCCCCTGATAACAGTACCAGAGGCTGCGGTCCTGCAAGAAGCTTCCAAGGCATCAAAACCACAATGTAAACTATGTTTGCTAACTTGTTCAGTTGCATGCAATACATCCTGTAATTCCTTGTCCTCTGCACATGCAGGAAAGGTAGAGAGAGCCTTTGCTTTAGAACAGACAAAAGAAATTGCCGATACTTGAACATGTGAAACTGGCAATTTAAAGCTCTAATAGAAAGAGTAGCAGAAGTGTAAACCTTTTTGCCCCACCTGTCCAAGGCACGAGAATCCTTTTCAGAGGGAATAGGATTTTTAGATGAAGCGGCCTTAGCAGCCCTAGAAAGGATTTGCACAGTTTGCGAGACACAAGACTGGCATCATAAATCCCCACATGAAAATTAGATAATGCTGCTAGTTGAACTCAGTGTAGCAGCCGCTGAACCTTGGTGAAAGAGTTCAGAAAGAAACTCTAGAACAATAGTAATGGGAGCTGTAACAACAGATTGCAAGCCAAATCGCAGCAAGCTGCCATTTGTCTGAGGCAGGTCAGCTCGGACTCAGGTTTCAGTGGGGGGAGGGGGGGCAGGTAGGGCCAGGATAGGTAGGAGGGTAAGGTGGGATGGGCTGGCTAGAGGAAGGATTGAAAAGGCTGGGAACAAACCAAATCAGTCTTCTTGATCCCTACCTGGACAGCTTGTGTGCCCATATGGAAAATCTCTTCCATTTACTATGATACAATTTTCTGGTCTAGGGCTTGTGAGAAGAGGTAATAATGAATTACAGCTGGAGACAAATCATGAAGCCTGACTAGTGATGGAACTGGAGCAGCCATGCTGTCAGTCTGAGTGTGTGGAGACTGGGGTGAAGAGAACCTGACATGTGTCAGGAGGTCTGGCACTGGGTCCAGCATCCATGGGCAGTCCAACAGGTGAGGCCTGAGAAAAGGTAACCAAATCTGACAAGGCCAGTAAGGCGTGATGAGGATCATCTTACTTCCCAACAGCATTGCTTTCTGTATGACCTTAGGGATGAGTGAAAAAGGAGGAAAAGCATAAAGGAGTCCCGGGGGCCAATCGTGGACTAGTGCATCTCTTGGAGACTCCCCCTGAGGGGGGATGATAGAGAAAAAAGTGCTGCATTTGGTGTTAATGGGACAGGCAAAGAGGTCGCAGCAGGGTTGTCCCCACTTGTGAAAGATCATACTGGCTATTTTCTGGTTCAAGGACCATTCGTGAAGTAACTAAATTGCCCTGCTTAGCTTGTCCGCTATTATGTTGGAAGTCCCCGGGATGTGCGTTGCAATGAGAAAGCGTTGGGAAGAAATCACATGGCCTCTCAACATAAGGGGCATGATCTGATTCACCCTGGTTTGTTTAGATACCAGACAACAGACATGTCACTGGTCTGGATAGCTATCGTCCCTAGAGGGAGAAAGTCGTGAAGTGCTTACAACGCTAGAAGCACCACCCTCATCTCTAGGACATTGATATGCAGAGGGGTTTCCTGCTCTTGCCATGTGCCTTGGACAGTCCTGCCAAGATAATGCCCCCCGACCCTGGGAGGCATGCGTGGTCACAGTGACAACGGGTTGGTGCAGTACAAAGGGAGTCCCTGTGGTAAGATGACCTAGCTGAATCCACAAGCGTAGGTCCTTTTTGCAAGAATCTGTAATCAGGATTTGATGTAAAGGCAACTGTTGAAACGACCACTGGGATGACAGGAGCCATTGGAGTATTCTCATATGTAGTCTTGCTAAAGGTACCAAGGTTATGGTTGACGCCATAGTCCCGAGAAGCTGCAACACCACCTTCGCTTAGACTCTTTGAAGGGGAAGTATTCTGTAAATTTGTTGCATAGGATACTGTATTCTATCTGTAGGCAGTCTGGCTGTCACCTCAACCGTGTCTGTTTGCTCCTATAAAAGTTATAGACTGAGTGGGCAGAGGATTTTTCCCAGTTTATCGAGATTCCCAACTGGGAACACAGCTTGATTGTGGAATCTCTCGATTGAATTAGGCGATGCCTGGTGGTGGCGGTCAGGAGCCAATCGTCCAGGTATAGAAAGACGGATTCCGTGACGCAGCAAATGAGCTGTGACTACTGCCATGCACTTAGTAAACACATGGGGTCGTTGTGGTGAGACCAAAGGGCAGCGCCCGAAACTGGTAATGATTGGCTCCCAGCCGGAAGCGTAGGTAGCTCCTTGATGCTTTGTCCATTATGTGGTAGTAGGCATCCTGGAGATCTATTGAGCACATCCAGCTGTCTCCCCAACAAAGGGAGTATGGATTGTAGAGTGACCATTCAGAACTTGGACTTCTTTACATGCTCGTTTAACCTGCCGAGGTCTATGATGGGTCTCCAGTCCCCTGTTCTGTTTGGAACTAAAGAGAACCTGGAGCATGTTCCGAATTCTGTCTGGTCTGTTGGGACCTTCTGGATGGCTCTTTTTAAAAGCAGCTTTTCTATCTCTATAGCCGCTTGATCCCTGTGATTGGGTGGTACATCTGGGATCCTTTTGGGAGGGCGTGGTGGATGGGAAAAGGGTATAGAGTAAGCTCTGGTAATGTCTTGTACCCCCTTGTCTCGAGTGAAATTGAGCCAGGCTTCTGGGTACAAGGACAGGCGACCCCCGACCGGCTCCAGAGACGCACAGTCGGGTTCCACATCAGGAACGCTGATAGGAACAGTCACAAAAGGAATCGCGACCTCCCTGATTTTGTGGGCCTCCCCTGCCTCTAGGGCAACGTCTACCATTATTCCCTCCTCCCCTGCTTCTGAAGGATGCATCACCTTGTGCGTCCTGGACAGGTCTCTGATTTCTTGAACCACATTTTGCCGCTCTTCTGACCTTTAGGGTAAGGTCTAGAAGGAACAGTAAAATGGACTCTCGCGGCAGAGAGTCTTTCCTTCCTGCTCACACCTAGTCAGGGTATCTTTCACCTTGGGTCCAAAAAGAGAGGATCCATCCATGGGAGCATTGGTGAATGTAGAATTGAAAGGCTCAGCAAAGTTGCAAAGACGCATCCAGGAATGTCTCCTTAATGAGACTCCTGAACCCGCCACCCTACTCGCACCACCAGCTGCATATGAGATCAGCCGCATGGAGGAGTTAATAGATGTGAGTGCAGCCAACTGAGCAGACACTGTAGATGGGACTGTTTTAGTAGAGGTACCCTGAAGAGCATCTCCTAACTCCTTTAGGACATCTCTCTGAAGTCTCGTAAAGTGAGATAGATAGTTCAGCGATCGAAGTGTAAAAGCAGCTGAAGAGAAGATACGCTTCACGTACCTATCCATCGTTCAGGATTCCTTATTAGGTGGATGGATAGAAGTCGCTACTAGCTCCTCCTTAGTGGCCGCCACCCCCATGGCATCAAACCCTTAGAGAACTCTTTGTCCTTCGGGACGGAGAGAAATTTATTCGGCTTCCTGGGGACCGGTTCCATGGCATCGGGATTCTACCATGCCTTCTGACTCACGAGATCTAGCAATTCATCAAATGGAGGAGACACCCATGAAGCTGAGGGTTGAGACCCAAAAGCCTTCAAGTACATGGACTCATCGAAAGAGGTAACGGTGGACCAGCCACCTCTCTGCCTGAGAATCTCTAAAATGCCTGCAAAGGAGACATTTTCAGAGGACGACTTAGGGGACCCCTCCGACTCATCAAGGTCAGTGTCAGATGTGACGGACTCATCAGGGGAGTCTACATGCTTCCTCTTACATGATAGTTTCCGGGGGGCTCCTTAGTGGGGTCTTCTGGGGAGGTCTCAGAAGATCGGGGACCACCCAAATGGGGGTCCTGAGGCTGTGAGTCTCTACTACCATCCCGGGGGAGAAGGGATGCGGAGACTGTAGTCTGCGCTTGAGGGAGTAAAGCATCGGTACTCCTACATAGTATGGATGAACTATCCAACATGCTCATCTTCATGAAAAGATTCCTCCGGCTCCGAACGACGCCCCGGCTCAGAGGAGAGCGTAGGCACTGATGGCTCCAAAGGAATCGGCTCAGAGAACGATGTAGGGTCTGAGCTCACTCGGGCCGATGCACCAAGAGGAAGACCCGGCACCGAAGAAGTTCGGTTCCAAGTGTCCCCCTCGGGCCCAACCAAAGAGCTTCAGACCCTAAACACTTTGGACAGCGCCGACAGTGTCTGAGCGGGGCTCAGCTCAGAGACAACCACCCGGGGTGCTGGAGCAGAGCACAGCAATGTAGTCAATATCAACAGCATCGGCGGCTCCAAAGGCCAGATCTGGGTTGGAGGAGGAAAGAGAGCAGGGTCGGTAACAGGATTCTGCTCAGAGACAGAAGTGGTTGGAGCCGATAAAAATTTTGGCAAGGCCGACGACTTAAGGAGTCAGAGCACCACTCTCTCGATGTCTTCTTCAGAAAAGCTCCTGGAGGATCTGGAGGACAGTGTTGGACACCTAACTCTCTGTAATATAGGTGATTTTAAAGTAGGGGGAGACTGGTGGAATGTCTGTGAACTGGCTCCGAAGAGGACTGCTAGTGATCAGTACCGAAGCACTAGGTGTCGACACTGCAATGTCAGTGTCCAGAATCTCAATAGGCTCAGAGGACAGTGGAGCCGAAGAGAGAGAGAGAGAGAAAGAGACCATCTCTGATTTAGGTAACTTCTGTGGAGGTTGAGACAGAAGTTGAGGCTGGAGAAGGCCTTTTGGAGGTCTTGCCCTTATCTTTACTGGAAGAATGAGACCAAGCAGAGGACGACAAACTGGCTAGGTCTTCCTCGAAAGGAGGTTTTAACAATCCTTTTAGAATCAACTTATTCTTCCGTTCCTGGAGTACTCTAGTACTAAAGGAATGGCAAGAGAGACAAGTCTCGAAGATGTATGGCCCCTAAACAGTACACAGATGCTATGTTCATCAGTAATGGACATTTTTTGAGAGCATTTAGTACACTTTTTAAATCCTGTTTATGCTCTTTATGTTCTTTAGACATAATGGCAGTCTCAATAGGCGATTGAAGAGAAAAACCACACTCACTTGAGAGGAACTAGATCCTCTAACTTAAACAGATCTAGCCCTATTTCTCACAACCAACCAAGGGAAGTTTTACTAGGTTCTCTAACTTAAACGAACCTAGTGTAAAGGAAAGGGGAACAGACTAATACCTCTAAGTAAAATGGTTTAATCAAACGCACACTCACAGGAACACAAAAAAAAAAGGCCACCAGGCCCAAAATTTTATAGCAGAAAAAGTAAAATCCAGGACAAAGTC
This sequence comes from Protopterus annectens, assembly GCF_019279795.1. Classification (NCBI taxonomy): domain Eukaryota; kingdom Metazoa; phylum Chordata; order Ceratodontiformes; family Protopteridae; genus Protopterus; species Protopterus annectens. Next base: position 1,793,565,948 of record NC_056741.1, on the reverse strand, counting down.
AAGTCCGGTTAAATTGACACAATCTGTTATCACAATAAGGATAACAGCAATAAGAAAAGCACTTCACATGAAGTTAAAAACTTCTAGCAAGCATAATAATAAAGAACTAAATCACTTAGCCACGGTCAACCAAAAGCAGCATCTGACTTAAGACGCGGCAAACGAGACCTGGGGAATGTGCACATGTATCATGGGATACCAATTAGCCACGAGCCAATCAGAAGTTTTTAGGCTTTCTAAGCGGCCGAGTCGGAGCAGAGGATCGGCACCGAACCCACATTTAATAATGGAGGCGAGATAGGACTACATAACATCCATAGTTTTGGTTGTCTAAACAAGCTCCAATAAAGTCCATCAGTTGCACAGGACAGAGATGTGATTTTTGTGTGCTGACTGTTGTGCCAAGATTAGGGGCCAGTTGTAACAGGTAATCCCTGGCTTGAATGAGTAGATGCTTGGCTTAAGTGGTTAGGAGCCAGTCGTTGAATTAAGGAAAAACAGAATCCCTGCAGTAAGAGATGAGCTGCAACTACTGTCATGCATTTGTTGAACATCCTGGGAACTGTGGTGAGACCAAACGGAAGCACTCCGAATTGGTAATGACTGGCTCCCAGCCTGAAACAAAGATGCTCTCTGGAGCACCTCTCCATTTTGATGTGGTGGTATACATACTTCAGGTCTACTGAACACATCCAGTCGTCCATCTTCAGAAGAGGTAGCCTGGATTGGATCATGACCATCCTGAATTTCAAGTTTTTCACTGATTTGTTCAGAGATGTTGGATCCAAAATTGGTCTTTGGTCCCCATCATCTTTGGTACTAAAAAGATCCTTGAGTAGATGCCTAAATCTGACTTGGTCAGGAGCAACCTCCTGGATGACTCTTCAAACAGCTTTGTAATTACTACTGCTACTGACTCCCTCTGCTTGGGTGGCACTCTGGCTTGGAAAGATCTAAAAAGGGCATAAAATATCCTCCAGATACAATCCTTTGTACCCAAAGAGTCGGTGATGGCTATCCAGGTTTCTGTGTGCAAAGATAAGTGCCCTCTGACTGCCTCCAGAGAGGGGCAGTCAGGCAACCCTTCAGGAGCACTGAAAGGGTCAGTCCAAGAAGGAATCCAAACACCCTTGATTCTGCGGACTCCCTCTGCCCTTGGGGTGGCATTTACCATTTTAACAGTTTCCCTCCTTGCCTATGGAGGAAAGGTCTCCCACAGCCTCCTGAAAAATGAACTGGAGATTCCCTGAACCAGTTTTTTTTTTTTTTTTTTTTTTTTTATTCACGTCAATTCCTAAAGAAAGATCTCTGTAGACTAGAAAAACAGATTTCGATGGCAAACAAGGTCGGTCGATCTTACTTGCTGTGGGAGGGACTTGCTGTGGGAGGGTCATGAAGTGTGGGGCCAAACAGACTAACCATAAAGGGTGCAATGTCTTGAAAGGTTCCGCAAAGTCAGAGCCGCATCCAGGCATGGCACCTAATAAAAGCCCTAGAGATGCCTTCTGCCATGTGGGCAATCAGCCTCACGGATGAATTAGATGTTAACTGGAGAGTGGCTACTCTGGAGGAAAAGGTCTTGCATTCCTCGAGACATGGACTCTGGGACAAAGCTAGAAAGTTCCCCGATTAAAGTCCCTCTGCAGCCCAACAGAGCGAGATGAACAGTTCTCTGCTTGTAAAGCAAATGCGGACAACGTATAAACCCTCTTGCCAAAGCTGTCCAAAGCCATAGACTCCCTTTTGGGGGACATGGACAGTTTTTCCTGAGCCAGCTCCTTTTTGGTAGCTGCTGCAGCAACCATGGCATCTACCATGATCCCTTTGGTCCAGTGCGATTTGTCAAAGGAGGCATGTAGAATCTTATCAGCCTGCTCTAGTATGGGCTCTATACTGCAGGGATCTTCTATACCCTAGTGGAAACTCAAGAGGATTCACCGGGGGGGGGGGGGGGGGCACCCAGGAAGTAGACAGCCCAGTGCAGAGAGCCTCCAAGAGCACAGACTCCTCTGGGTTACAGCTTTGGGAGGACCATCCACACTGACAGAGGATCTAAGATATCCACAAAGGAGACACTGGTGGAGATGTAGGGGACCCTTCCCCTTCCTTAAAGTCAGTGTCCATAGCAACTGACTTCTGCAGGAAGAGGTTGGGGATTTTGAAGCACCGACTGTCCCAGTGGAAGACAAGAGGCCTCAATCACAGATTCCATGGGGCTGGGGATCAGATCGGAGGATGGAAGAACCAAGAATACCCTAGGATGGTTGAGATGTCTCTCCACCACTTCAAATGCAGATGGGCTACGAGGATCAGACAGTCATCCCTCCAGAGCCAAAGTTGGAGCAGACTTTGCCAGAGGCCCACAATCCTCCATTCTCGAGGGGAGTCTGCACAGAGTTTTCGAATGCCTAGGCCCAGAGGGGAAGCAATAACTCCGAAAACCTCGGAGTCAAAGTCAACCCCCTGCACCTGATATCTAAGCTACGGCTCCAAGATGCACTGGGCCCCAAAACTGTTGGAGCCAAGTACGTCAGGGAAACAGTCTAACTCAAAGTGGTAACTACTATTGGAGCAGACATCTCTGCTCTTAGGGCCACTGGATCTCAACTCAGGAGCAGGCAGAACCCCCATCTGAATCTGTGCCTTGAGAAATTGTCTCAATCCATCCACCTCACACTCAGACAAGGGTGTGAAAGCCCTGAAGTGGAAGAAGGAAGTAAGCCCTTCAATACCAGCTTGTTTCGATGGTCCACTAGCTAGCACTCCTGGATTAAACCCCCCACAGATTTCACAAAAGCTGTCTAGGTTCACTGGCCCTAGACAGTAAACATTCCCTGTGGGCATCACATAAGGGAATCTTGTGCCCACAGAAGTGCATTTTTTTAAACTCCAAAGGTTTAACAGGATGACAAACCAAATAGAAGGGAAGAGGAAATAAAAGAAAGGAGAGAGAGACAGACGCACAGATTACCCGAATGGAAGAAAACTATGAACTACCAAAAACTTTTTTTTTTTTTTTAAATACTGGAAAAGGTGGAAGGAGAGGATGGAAGGATGAGTGAGGACAAAAGACTGGCTGATAGTTGACAAACACAGTCACAGGAGAAAACAAATCTCAATGCTTCTCGGGTGAGACAAACTAGGTCTGAGGTAATCTGGGGGAATGAGGCATTATGGGATGGAGAGGAGCTTGCACTTCTAATCTTAAGCTTGGAAAAATGGCAGTCTCGGACCAGAGATTAGACACCCACAGGTCAAGGAACTGAAAATGACATCAGGTTAAGCAATTTTACATAAAATGCACTGTAGAAAAATGCAAAATCATACACTGAAAATCAGAATAGTTCTGTGCAGCACTCTTGGCATTTAATGGAAATCTGCTATAAAAACAGTGAACTAGTGTGTAGGTTAAATTTTCTTGTTCATCTGCATCTGAAAACAGCCTGAAAAATCCTTGCTTTTGCTCAGACTCAGCACTATTTATCAGAGGTCTGACATTGGTAATTTGCAATCAATAGGGTGCACTTAAAAATGTCTGTTTAATAGTTTTAATGGTGCTCAAGTCGGTCAATAACCAAACCCAATTACTCTCTCTCTTAGCCTTAAAGAAGCAACAGATAGGGAAAAGAAAATGTGAGATTTCACAAAACAGCAAACACAGGCAAGTTCCAACAAAAATAATTAAATGATGCTTTGTGTGTGATGCCTGGTGTTGGACTACAGGGAAGGGGATCTGGAAAGAAAGACTTGACATTTGGATTGAGTTTTCTGCCTAAAGCCCAGCAACACTGTTCAAGAATTGACTGCACACCCATGTAAGACACAGTAAACCATGTAAACAGTACTAAGCAAACAGGTCAAAGCATGGGAAGCTTTCAACTGGACAACTACTAGACCAGTGCAGAAATACTAAGCATATTCATGGAAAGAGGTAATGAAGCAGGTATTACCTTATTGCAGCCATTATAATTCACCCCATGAAAGTTTTCTGCAATTTTGCAGCTCCACACAGAGAATCTAACTGCATGGACAAACAGCCAAGCAGCATGATCCCAAATAAAAATTGATGACAAGCTGAAAGTCAGACAAAATTCATAAGCAAATAAATGTCGGAACTGTACCAATAAACTAGCAACACATTTCTCAGTGCAATATTCTAAATGCAATATTCTAAAGGCTGAAGTTCATTTACTCTTCTTTGGGGGCAGAGATTAAGCAATAACTTTAGTGTTCAAAAATTAGATCAAAATTAATCTTGCAATTCGCCCACAAAATGCTGCTTACTTACCAAAGCCTCGCAGATCACTGATGGAAGAGTTAAGTAAAGCAAGCCCAAAAATCACCTAAAAAACAAAAACACCAAATTTAACTAATATACACTGAATATAACCATTAAAACTAGGGCACTGAAAATGGCTCAAGCTGCACAATTTAAACTCAGTCACATTTTTCAATTGGCAAACTATAAAATGTGACATCACTACTAAACAGTACTGTGATCAGATAATAGTCCCCTGCTACGCTTCAAAATCGGTAATGTATAAAAAAATCTAAATTTACATTACTAGAATACATTAGTACAAGAATGTGTAACAAGCCTTTCTTACCTCTTGGACCTTACTTAACTTCAGAACTTTACTTAGTTGTGCAAACAGGTGTGGTGAAGGTTTCAGACTCTGGGGAAAAAAAAATAAAACAACTCTGAATGCAACAGGACAGAAAACAGCACTACTACTACTCATCCAAGAACTATGTAGCAGCTGAGACTTGAAACTTCTGACATTAAGGTTCCAAGTAAAACCACCGACTATATGCTATTCAAATAGTCAGTGAAAGTCTGATGCATCAAGCAAGTGACATTTTAAAACAAACATTTCTACAACTTTGATGATCAGGTAGGATTTAAAAGTACAGTTGTGCAGGCAATTCACAATAAAATATGCTCAGAGTACCATCATTGCTGCAACCATAAAGGATCTCTGCTGCAAAGTGAGACATCCTGTCATATTTTCAGAAACACTCCCCCATGGTTAGTTTCATGTAAACATACTACAGATGCCTTTAAACATGGTAATACAGAGGTGGTGACTCCCACACTATCTACGATGCTCTCTCTCGCAAGATTCATGCACCACTCAAGTCTGTCAGCACAGAGATTTCCCCAGGGAAGGGTTTATGACGAGAACCTGACCAAGGAGGAGGACAAGGGTGGGACGAAGGGCGTCACCCAGAGTGGTCCCCACAGGTCAAGTAGTAAAACACACAAAGGGAGGAACTAAAGATTGCAACAGTGACTCCACTAACCTCTACTATGGTACTAACACTGTGGCAGTGTGATAACACAGAATATGGCTCAGGCAGCCTCGGCATTCCTCACAATGATCTCCACCAGAGGCTGCGGATAAAGTGAGGGGTGTTGCCAAAGAGGATTTAGGGTAGTAGGCACCAGCTGAGTCTCCACACAGGTAAGAACACCGTGCATGTCACTATACGTCTGCTCCTCAAACACAAAAGGGAAGTGAATGGGAGAAACAGGTTATGTCGTTTGGAAAAACGTTTGACATCACAATCCGCTAGAACACCCTAGGGCTCCACACCAGACCCAACCCAAACCTGACAGCCTGGGGAATAAAAGGAGGATGGTAAACCTGGCGAACCGGGACAACAATGGGTTGCACTGCAGTATGAAGCATGGGGCAAATCTATTATGGTAAGGCACCTAAACAACCGTTATATATTCTTTGTGCGGGTCAGAAGTATTCAAGTGACATCACACCCCACAAGGAGTAGTGTGTTGCGAGTTAAACACCAGACGCACTAAGGAAAAGGAAATCTTGACTTTAACCAATAATGACTGATGAAAATCGCACAGTAGCAGTGGTGTCCAACTCATTCTAGTCCCCTTGTGCACATTTTTGCAAAAAGTAGAGGGCTCTTTTTCAGTGACCATGAGGTCAGTGCCCTTGAACTTTGGTTGCTTTGTACTAACAGCTCCCAAGGGTAAACAGGGTGCTGTGTTACAGCATTCAAATATGGGAATTTCTGTAAATGCTACTGGAGTCAGTCAAGTTTGAAGCTCCTGACAAGTGAGCACTACTGATGCAGCAGTTGCACAGAGGGACAGAGTAAACAAGATAAAGTGCGATACTGAAAGACAGGAAAACAAATTGGAACTTTCATAATGAAGGGGTTGGGGAATCTACGGCCAATATAAGGCAGCAAATCCATAAGCGAGATACCACTTGGTAAAGTTTACAAGGCTCTGTAGTTTTTGGCAGACATTATTACCATTTACTAGCTTTTTAAAGTTATAATCCCATTTACTTATGTGCTGAACTGAAATGAAGACCACTCTTTTCACAGTTAAGAGTCATGACTGGAACAGTTGGGGATTGCATGCAAATCTACACTTCTAGCACTGTCATCAACTACAGTAACTGAACAGTACAGTAAGTGGAACTACAACAGACTAAAATTGAAATGACAAAAGCTTCTTCCAAATGAGGACGTCTGAAATATGAACAATGTTAAGGTGCTGACGTAGTGCTACCTGAAACTGGCTACAAAGTTTATAAAGCTACTTTAAATTTTATGTACTACAACAGATATTCATTATTCATGCCCGTTAACTTCCACCTTCCTTAACACATCTAGTCTGTACACTTCCACACTAATCACGTTTAATTTTTTTTATACTGCTTGAATACCACAGCACTTTAGAAATATCCAACAATGAAACAAATTTAACATTAAAATAAAAAGTGACAAACTAACCAAAATAAATGTACAAGAAATTCACGTAGAGTACATCTGTGTAAGTAAACACCAGAATAGATGTTCATAGGATCACTATTGCATTAGCCTTAGCAGTACAGGTTGAATCCTGACAAGGATTCAACAACCAGATTGCTTGCAAAACTTTCAGGCCACTTTCCACATGGCCAATCACCTCAAGCTAAGTTGACAGTTAGGTTTAAGCAAAAAGCCCCAACAAAGCAAACGTCAACAGAAAGGCTAAAGCCATGAAAGGACAATGCTAGGAATATAACAATGTCCGCAATCTTACAACAAAATGGGAATACAGTGGTTACTGCAGCACTAAAACAACCTATTTCAAGTTTACTTCCACAGCAGTACTCTATTTGATCACTGCTGCAGTAGCCTTAGCTATATGCGTAGGTCATCACAGCTTAAACCGAATAAGAGCTACTGGAGAATAGTTCTAATTAAGTCTACACTTTATAGGTTCATAGGCAAGTACTAGGCTATCTGACTGAGGGCATCTATAAGCCTAACCAGAATGTGTTGGCTTTCACCACCCCCTTAGATTAGTTCCCTGTGCCTCTGTCCAGCACAGCCACTGCAGTGATCCCCGGGGTAAATTTTCTGTTTCCCATCCACTCAAGGTTTCTCTTGAGTGTTAGTGAGGGGCTCCACCTAATGTAGATTGGAATTCTGTTCCAAAGCATGGGGAGTCTCTGGGACAGGAATCTATCCCTCCAGCATGTCCTATTTATCGTTGTGATGAGGTTTAGATCACTAGAGCATGTGGCTCTTGGGGATTTGTTTTTTTTAGGTGGAGCATGTCCATCAGTTCTGGGTTGGACATGGCCTTGTATGTCAGGCAGAGATCACCTCTGAGTAAGCGGTATGCAACAGAGTACAGCTGGAGTTTCTTTAGTCGGGCTGCATAGGGCATCTGTTGGAGGCCAGTGATCCACTTGTGAGGTACTTCTGTGGTCTTTCCAGCTGTTGCAGGTGTCTTGTAAGGTACATCCCAAATGGGGCGTTGTACTCTGATGGGTCTGATGAGTGATGAGCAGAGGGGCACAATAACCTCTTTTGTTCTAGATGCGAACCCTTTTGTGATTAGATGGGCCACATAGAAAGATTTTTCTAATCACTTTGGCAATATGATCAAAGGCGAGATTACTATCTACTTGGGTCCCCAGATCCCTTATTACATTCTGTATTTAGTGGACTGCCACGACGTATGTGGTAGTTCGCGGGTACTTTGTTTTTTCCAAAGGGGATGACTATGCACTTTCTGGCATTTAGCTTGAGGCCATAATTTTGACAACCGGTACGAGTCTCAGGGAGACCCTTCTGGAGGATGTCTGCATCAGCCAGAGTCAATTATGGCCCCCAGTTTGCAGTCTGCGAACTTGTCAGCCACAGTCCTCCTGTGCTTGCCTGTACCTCTGAGAAGTATATACTGAACAGGAGGGGTCCCAGGACTGAGCCCTGGGGGAAGCAACTTGCAACCGGTTTAGAGTCGGACCTAGAGCCTGCAACTCTCAGTGTGGGTTCTATCCATGAGCCAACTGGCAACCCATCTCATGACGTAGGGGTTTATGTTCAGGCTGGTGAGCTTGTCTATAATACCAGAATGAGGAATGATGTCGAAAGCCTTTGCGAGGTCTAGATAGGCTGAGTGGACCTCCTTTCCCTCGTCTAAAGCCTTGGTAACTCTCAAAGAAGTTCCCCAGGTTTAGGCGGCATGATCTGCCCTTAAAGCAAAACTGGGTAGGGTCCAATGTTTGAAGGTTCCCAATGTCTGTTAATGAGTTCCATGATGCACTCCATAGCCTTGCAAACCAGGCTAGTCGGGCTTGTAGGGTGATAGTTCCTGAGGTCTACTGTAGCTCCACCTTTGTGGAGCGGGATAACTGTAGCTGTGCGCCATTCTATGGGCACATAGCCTGTAGAGAGGCTGAGTTTGAACAGTGTGTTTAGGCGAGGGGTTAGTTTATTTTGGAGCTCATGCAAGACACAGCCTGGACAACGTCCGGTCCCACTGAAGCTGCATTTTTGGCTTTGGATAGGGCTGCTTTAAACTGCGTCAGTGATTGCCGGGGCTCTACATTCTTCTGGTATGGTTATGGGCCCTTTAGGGGGTGAGAGGGGGGGTGAAGTTTGTATTAAACTGGTCTTCCAGAATGTTGGCAATATCAGTCGGTTCAGTGTATTTTGTGCCATTCTGCACTAACTCAGAGCAGATCTGAGAGCTTCCACTTAGGTTCTAGACTCGGCTAAAGAAAGCTTTGTGGTTATCTTTGGAATCCTTGGCAATTTTTCTTTCAAAGCTAGCCTTAGATGATTTTATGAGGATCATAGTTTCTTGCTTATACTGATCAGGGATGTCTTGAGATTTTACTCTTTTCTGTACTAGTTTCCTCCTATTGTATAGCTTGTTTATGGCAGGCATCCACCAGACTGGTTTCCTTTTCTTGGAGGAGTGAGTGTTTTGCTTGGGATAGTACAATCCATGCATTCTTGCAGGTGCTCAGAGTGCCTCTAAGGGATTCAAGCAGCTTGGACAGCGTTGTCCTTTAGCATGAGGGCTGTGAACCTTTCCACCTCAGTCTTAAGTAACATTTAGTCTGCTTTTGAAAAGTTTTTCACAGTGGTTTCCTTGATTGGGGGTGGAGGCGGAATGTGGCTATCCAGAGTGATTTGTCTATGGTCTGATCTAACTAGCAAGGGGTTGACCTCTGGTGTACACCACCGGTCACCCATGCTGGTGAAGACCAGGTCCAATATGTTGTCACCTCTGGTGGGGGTGTTGACCAGTTGATCCAGGGCGTTCGAGTTTATAAATTCTAGGAAGCGTTGGGCAAGGGAGTTGGTACTTGAGCATTTCTCTCAGTTAATGCTTGGGTAATTTAAATCACCCAATATTAGGGCGTTTGGTAGGATCTTCATATTTTCCAGTGTCTCCAGAAACGTGGAATGGGGAACCTGGGTCATGGTGGGTGATCTGTAGCAAGCAGCAATTTAAATTGCAGTTTTGCCCGTTCTTAGTTGCACATGGATGACCTCTGAGGCACTGTGCTGTGCCACTAACCTGGAGGTGTGGGTAGCCATGATGAATATGGACACACCCCCACCTTTTGCATTTCGGTCCGGGTTCTGTGGCCGAAAAGTATGGTACGAGTTATACCCTGGTAGTGCTGAGGTGCTCTCTGGAGTCTTAAACCAGGTTTCTGTTACTGCACACAAACGTTCTCCATACTGAGGAGTGCCTCAAGTGCATGCATTTTGAGGTTTAGACTTCTGGCGTTGAGTAGCATTACCTTCAGTTTTTGGTTACTTGTGCTATTTACAGTGGTGGGTTTGTCTTTTGAGCCTTGCCTAAAAAAGGCACTATAGGGGTGGCAAACGCCTTGGCCAGTATTCGAAAGCCTAAAGGTGACAGGTGCATGCCATCTCTTGCGAAGCAAAGCACAGTTGTGACCTACCATAAATGTAGATGTTAGAGTGTATTCACGGTTGCAGTCATTACACTTGGGCTATCCTGCTGCCAGGCTACCCGCAGTCGGCCTGAATTCCAAAGTCTTAGTCCGGCGTCAGTTGCGGTCACCTCTTCCCTGACGTCAGTGCGCCAGGGGTATACAAGATGCAGCAGGCGCCCCTTTCTTCAGTTTTTCTTGCCCCAGATGTCAGGTGTCCCCAAAAGGGTAGGCTAAAAACATTGCTTATAAAAAGCATGCACTAAAACAAACAATACCTTCATCTACAAACAAATACACCACATAGGTTGTATAGAATAGAGAAGTACAAATAAGTCCCAGCAAAGGAAGGGGGATGGCGGGTGGGTAACCTGGACTGCAACAGTGAATACACCAACATCTACATTTATGCTAGATACACAACTGTACTATGTTCATAGTGTTTCACTGTTGCAGTCATTACACTTGGGTTGAATCCCAAAGCTAAGGTTGGGCGGCTAGATCTAAATAGAATTAAGAGTGGCTATAACGCCCTGCAGAACTGCAGTGGCAAAGCCTGCTCTAGATTTAGAGTAAGGAGGCAAGTGATAGTGCTTGGTAAGTGTGCACTGATGTCCAAGTAGCAGCTTCCAAAATATCCTTGGTTGGTACTCTTCTGAGGAAGGCTGCTGCCCTGCTGGAATGTGGCCTAATACCCTTAGGCACTGATTTGCCATGTTGTGCATAGCAGAAACGAATGCAGTGTCCTATCCATTTTGAAATAGTCTGCTTTGAGATGGCCCTTCCTTGTGATCCTGCAGCATATGCCACTAAAAGTTGCTCAGTCTTTCTGAAAGCTTTAGTTTTGTCCAAGTAGAAGCGTAGCTGTGTATGTCCAAAGAATGCAGTAGTCTCTCCCCTTTATTCTGGAGATTTGGATAAAAAGTAGGCAAATTAATGGTTTGATTAAGAGCCACACTGGATACTACCTTTGGTATAAATGTTGGGTTTTTGTCCTTAGAGAAACCCTGTCCGGATGGAAAATGATAAAAGGTTCCACAGCCATTAATGCCTGTAACTCGGAGACTCTTCTTGTTGAAGTTATTGCTAGGAGCAGAGCTGTTTTCCATAAGAATTTTATCTCGGCTGTACAGGCTGGCTCAAAAGGAGGCGGTGTGAGCTTTTCCAAGACAAAATTGTGGTCCCATGTAGGTATTTGTGCTCTCCTTGGGGTCTTATGTTTTTGGCCCCTCTGAGGTACTGCCTTAGCAGTGGATGTGAAAAAATAGGTGGTTCTGTATTGTAATGAGCTGAAATGGCAGAGGCATGGATCTTAATTGATAAGGATAGGCCTTCGTCCAGCATCTCAGTTAGGTATTGTAAAATCTGAGGAATATTTGGAACAAGCAGGTCAATTTCTTGTGCCTAGTCCAAGCAAAGAATCTCTTCCATTTTTCTGCATAAGATTTTCTGGTGCTGGGCCTCCTGGCTTCCAAAATAACATCCATAACTGCTTTTGAAAGAGGTGTGTTCAGAGTGGTTATATTATTCGCCATGCAGCCAGATTTAAGGTTCTGAGTTGGCTGTGTGTGGGTCAGAAGATGAGGAATTTGAGGTAAAGTCCAGGCTGGGCCTTGAGACAAACTCTTTAGGACTGGGTACCAGTGCTGGCGTGGCCAGTCTGGGGCAATCAGTATCATTCTTGCCTTCTTTTGTCTGACCTTTAGGAGTACCTTGGGGAGGAGAGGCAGTGGAGGAAAGGCATATACTGTAAGGGCTTTCCAGCTGAATGATAGAGCATCCACCTTCCATGCTTGGTTGTGATAAGCCCTTGTGCGGAATCTCTGTAGTAGGCGAATAGATCTATGTCCGGGCATCCCCACTTCCTGGTTATCATGCTGACAACTTGTGGATCTAGTTTCCACTCGTGAGGGTCCATGAGGTTTCTCCTTAGTCTGCCAGAGTATTTGTCTTTCCTGGCAAGAATTGTGCTTTCAGATTTACTTGGTAAGTCAATGCTGTGTTCCACAAAGTCATGGCTTGCCTGCAAAGGAGGTAGGAATGTGTGCCCCCTTGCTTGTTTATGTACCACATGACTGTAGTATTGTCCGTCTTTAGCAATAGTTGTCCTGGATGGCGAAGATCCTTGAAGGCTGTTAGGGCATTCTGTACTGCTAGCATCTCTTTTTGATTGATGTGAAGATGCATTTGGCTTGTGGACCACGTGCCCTGAATACATTTTCCTGCCATGTGCGCCCCCTAGGTGTAATCCGATGCATCTGTTAGTGTCTGCCTGGCTGTGGGTAAAGTGAATGGCTGTCCCTTGTTGTGGTGACAGGCCAATGCCCACCATCAAAGCTCCTGTTGCAGTCAGGGAATGAGGGTAATTAATGTTTCCAGGCTGTGGCAATGTTGAGTCCAAACACTTTAGATACCATTGTAACTTCCTCATACGCAGTCTTGCATATGGAATTAGCAGAATGCAGGATGCCATGAAGCCCAAGGACTGCAGAACTTTTCTTGCAGGTAACTGGGTTTTTGTTGCCATGTTTTGGAAGTAATAAGTCAGATGCCTTTGTCTGGCATGAGGCAAGCCATCTGGGCAGTTGCATTTAAGCTTGCACCTAGGAATATTATCTCTTGAGAGGGCACTAGTTTTTGATTTATTTTCGTTTACTGTGTACCCTAGGCAAATTAGTAATCTTTTTACAAACGCCAGATGCTTTAGTAGAATGTCCTTGCTCTCTGCTTGAATAAGGCAATCGTCCAAGTAGGGATAAATCTGAATTCCTCTGCCTGCAAAAATTACTGGTGCCAGGCATTTTGTGAAGACCCTGGGCGCAGTAGATAAGCCAAAGGGCAGTGCAGAGAATTGGTAGTGCATTGAGCCAGCTATGAATCTGAGGTACCTTCTGCAAGATTGTCTGATTGGGACATGCAGGTATGCCTCTAAGGTCCAAGGTTACGAGCCAAGCCTTCTTGCCCAGCATGGGCAGAAGTTGCTGCAGTGTCAACATTTTGAATTTTGGAACGTCCAGAAAAGTATTTAGAATAGACCGGTCCAGTATGGGTCTCCATGCTTTGTCCTTTCTGGTTACCAAGAAAAGCCTTGAGTAAAATCCTTGTCCCTGCTCTTGCTGTGGTACTCGCTGAATAGCCCTCATGTCCATGAGAGATGAAATTTGTTTTTGTGCCTCTGCCCATTGATTGTGTGGCAGGTCTGGCATACCTTTTGCCTTTGGAAGGTGTGAAAATGGAACCTGTAAGCCCTGAGAAACAATATTCAGTACCCAAATGTCCTGGGTGATCATGTGCCAATTGTGTGAAAAAAGTGCTAGCTTTCCTCCTAAGGGTGCTGCCAAAAGTTAAGTGCTTGGCAATGGCAATGGGAAGTCATTGGGGCTGTTTCCTCTCTATGGTTGTGATTTGTCTTCTCCGCTTTTGGAGGTAGAAGAACCCCGTTGTTTAGGCCTGTATGAGCCTTGGGGCTGAGATCTGCCTCTTTGTGGTCTGACACTGGAAAGGACCAATTCTTAGAAGGCCAGTTCCTGCTAAATCTTGGTGGCTGAACTTGTAAGAAATCCTTTACGGTCTGCATAGATTTCGCTTTATTCTCCATTTTCTTTAACACCTCTTCTGCCTCAACACCAAAGTATCATGCTGCAATGGAGCATCCAATAATTTTGCTTTAACATGATCAGGCAGATTTCAAGCCCTTTAACCAAGCATGCCTTTGAATAACAGAGCCTGTAACAGCGGCCCTGCAAGAGGCCTCTAGTGAATCAAAACCACATTGCAAAGTATGCTTTCACACTTGTTCAGCTGCATGCAATAAATCCTGCATTTCTTTGTTTTCAGCACATTCAGAGTTTGTCTGCATTTTCTATTTTAGCAGAGACATTAGGTATTGCTGATGCTTAAGCATATAAAACTGGCAATTTAAAGCCCTTACAGCAAAGGTAGCAGAGGTGTAAACTTTTTTCTCCCATCTGTCCATTGCTCTAGAATCCCTATCAGAGGGGACAGGGTTTTTTGCAGTGGAAGCCTTGACCCCTTTGGGACCCTGAGAAATAGTTTCTGGGTCAGCAGCAGGGTTTTTAAATAGAAATTTGTGAAAATCTGGAAACCTGTAGTACCCATCTGGCTTAACTGGTGCAGGGGGTAGAGAGTCAGGAGACCGACTGGACTCTGAAAATACATCAACAATGTCTAGTACAGGAGGAATAGCAAGAGGTCTGTGCTGAGGCAATAAAAGGAAATTTCTGAGCCTTTTCTTAGATTCTGAATAACCTTGGCTCTCCCAGTGGAAATGCTCCCTCATGGTGTGCAAGGTTTCCCCAAAAGAATAGTCCTCACGAGGACAGACTGAAGGGAGAAATTCTTCAGCATCAGAGTCCTCATAGGGAGGAAGAGAGAATCCCTGTTCTGAAGAGGAGTCAGAGGAAATGGAAACCTGATCAGAGGAATCATAATCAGTGTCTTGCCTAGGCCTTTTATCAGCAGGGGGATGGGAACCCTTGATCAAAGTAATTAGGTCTTCGGCCATTTTGAGCATGTGTTTCTTAGGCATGGAAGTCTGTCCAGGGGAATGCTGTACTTGTTTGTCTTTAAAGCCATTTTAGTCTTCATCTTGGATGCTGCGGTTGGCTTGATATAAGGCTGTGTAGGTCTGAACACACCCTCAGAAGCAGATGCCTGCTCAGCGGCTCCGAACCCATCTGAGGGATTGATTTCCGAAGGCCCAATACCCTTGAGTATCCAGTGGCCTAGTTGTCTCCACGTGGGAGTCGGAGGCGGCCTGTGGCTCTGAGGTAGCAGGTGTCAAGGGCTGCGAAAGCGTCTCACTGAGAACCGGCGACTGGCCTAGAGGAGGTTTCGTTGTCGGTTTTGGACCTCGGATGCCTGTCCTTTTCTTTCTCCTTGCGTTTTTTTGTCACTCCAGTCGGCTGTTCAGATAGCATTATATAGTTATTTCTTTGGCCAAGGTAATGAAATGCAAAATCATACCGACGCTTAATAGTGCATTGGTTAAACCTAGCACAAAACCGACAAGTAGCAACATCGTGGTCAGGGCCTAGGCAAGGAATACAGTATGAACGAAAATCCTTATGAGGTATTTGCTTCCCACAAGCAATACAATTGTTAACTTTTTCTGACATCGGTCTGGAGCAAGAAAAAAAAAAAGTTTCCCCAATGGGGTACTTAGCTTTATTGAAGACTTCGGATCTGAAATTCGATTTCGAAAATCTCAGGAATCGGCCGAACGGCACTTGCAAACTGCTATTGCTTCGGGCACCGCACGGCAAGAAAGACTGAAGAAAATGGCGTCAGCTGCATCTTGTATAACCCTGGCGCACTGACGTCAAGGAAGAGGCGACAGCAACAGACGCCGGACCAGGACTTTGGAATTCAGGCCAACTGCGGGTAGCCTGCCAGCAGGATAGCCCAAGTGTAATGACTGCAACAGTGAAACATGAACATCGTGGCTTGTCGAGCATGTCATCCCAGGTGGACAGATACTGGATCTCCTTTGAATGACACCAGAAACTTAGCCAATTGTTGAAATTGATCATTTTGTCTTTATACTGTGGCATCATTCTTGGTGAGGGCAGGATGCTACTCGGGGTCATAACGGCCTGGGCTACATAATCAAGAGAGCTCTTCCATGTGTCTCCATGTAGTCCAGGGAGGTATGTCTCGGGTCATTCACACCAGCATGGACAATGACAGTCATATTTGTACTTGTTCAGGAGCGACCTGAGTGCTTGTGTTATGTGGCGGCTCCTGGCACCTGACAGGCAGCTAACTGTTACCTTCTCATAGTCCAGCCTAGTTAGTGGGACATCAGTGTGCCTGACTATAGAGTCACCTATTACTTCTGTGCTGGGTACGTTATTTTGCTTCAAGGGCTGTGATTGCATGGCACAATGATTATGTGAAATATGTTTCATGGCTTGTGATGGGGTGTGGAGGTTGCTTGGGTGTCTGCTTTGGAGGTCTCTGTTGCTTTTGCAGATTTTTATTTAGAGCCTCGAGTACGTTTTCATGTACTTGTGTGTGTTATTTGCTGCTGTTGGTTTAGTAGGTCTATGTGAAACTGGTGGTTTGTTGCAAGTATTTTCCTTCTCCTCGAGTGTCAGTTCCAGTCTTGGGTTGAGAGAGCTTTGCCTCAAGTTTGGCTGTATAATTGCATCTCTCGCATATATTACAGTGTCTGATGGTAGGAGGAGAGGGTTGTCTGTGTACACGAGGCAGTTGTAACATTGCCTCAAAATGCCCAGATTCACCAGTTGGACTGGAGTGTATACCTGAAACTGCCTTTTGGAATGCCTGAATATGTAAAGTGAGCCGTTTTACGGATTGGCTGGTAGGGACGAATAGAGCCTTGTTTTTCTGGACAGTATAGGAGGTCTAGTGCTAGGGTTAATTAGTGCTTGCTATAACTTTCAAGCAAGTGCTGGGCTGTGAAATGAATGGTTTGAGTGCTTAAGTTGAAAGTTTGCCTAGTTTCAAGGGAAAAATTGGAAAGTAGACCTCTTGGAGCTAGGAATAGTTTAACCCTAGCTAACAGGCACTTCCTGGCACGCAACACGCAAATGTGTTTTTTATAGCACGGAAATAAGAAATTAACCCAAAATGGCCAATAAACTACTAACTTCTGGGCTAAAACAAACAAGGTGCACAAATTTCAGAAAGAAACAGATCAAATAAACGCAGACGCAATAAGCCTTTAACCAGAAATTCCCAGCTCAGAAGGGCAGAATCTAGCCTCCTCCCACAAGAGTGCAGACCACAAACCTTAATGTAAAATAACTGGCCTGAAGCCCAAGTGCTTAAACCAGAACTAATGCACTTTCAGAACAGACACTGAGCCTTCAATCAGCAATTCCCAACTTGGAAGGATGTAAGCTACCTGTCCTGCTACAACAAAGCAATCCACAAACCTTCTTAATGTAAAACTGGTCTGAAGCCCAAGTGCTTAAACCAAAAGGCTTAAAATAACAGTTATATTTTAATCAGGCTACTACCAAGCAGTAATAAATGCAGCAGAATATATACAATTGAGTACTTTTAAGAGGAGGCAAAAGCAAATTAAGGCAATACAGTAGGAAGATGCACAAATACAGTAAAAGCAGATAAAGTGCAATTTGTTTAATAAAAAAACAAGCAAACTGATTTAAACAAATTACCCAATTAACCAGTAAAAAACCTCAGAACTGAGCCCTGTTCTAGCAGTCTTCAGACAAGTTCAGAGCCTAAGTGGGTATGCCTACTCAAATGTTCTCTCTGTATTAGGCAGGATGAGCTAATGAGACTAGGATAGAGCTGAGATAGGGCTGAACAGATGGGAATGGGAGGAGTGTCTGAAATCAAAATATGATATCACTGTACTCAGTTGAGTGAGCAAATGAGATGGGCCCAGGAGGAGTGTTCAAACACAAATTTACAGGAGGGGCGGTCAATTCCTAAGCCAAGATTAATACCACAACAAGAACAGGGAGGGTGAGTGGGGAAAACTACAGAGAGCTCACAACTTTCAGTGAAGAAATAAGCAGATAAATGCAGTACTATTTTTAACACAATATTCAATGAAACAAACAGAAAAATAAAATGCAGTACTATCTTATAACACTGCAAGTTTGTAATTATCTCAGCTTGTAATAAAGGTGATGTAGCTATGTAAAAGCTAACCAAACAGCTCAAGTATGCAACTATTCAGCAGAAATAATTTCAGAGATAAGGGACTAAGACTTTAAGGCACAGAGAAACCCTCTAGGCTAAGACCTCTACATCGAATATCAATGAAGTGAGAAGAATAAACTGCAGAACTCTAGTTTAGTGTTTAGCAAATGTGTGCAGAGGACCAATTTGCAACTTCTGGAATACTCCTTGCATCCAACCCTTTCTGGACCACCACCAATGAAGCCAAGGTCATGACAGAATGAGCAGTGACCCTGCTGGTACAGTTCTGTTGTGATAGGAATGAAGTAGGGCTATAGCATGAAAACCATTTTGAAATGATCTGTGTTGACAGCTTGTCAATTCGTACCTTCAAAAGAAAACCTGGAGGTTCTGAAAGATTTTGTTCAATCAAGAGAGTATCAGTTGTCTGTGGACATCCCAAGTATGAAGTAACCTCTTCCTTCTCACGTTTAGGTTCCAGGTAGACATACAGTTTGGCTTAAGATAAACTGATACTTAAGGCCTAAAAGATCATTTAGTTTGTATTTGTTTGCATATTTGTAGTTCCTGGTGGAAAAGGTGACAATACTGACCCACTGTGAGAGCTTACAACTCCAACACTAATTGCTTGGACCTCTGCAAGGAGTGCAAGACTTTCAGTGTGATGAGGTGGTTCAAACTTGAGTAAATCTTAGTGCTTTCTAACTAAATTAAAATCCCTGGGAGGAGACCACTGTTCCCCAAGAGGCTCCTTGTACATCACCCCTTTTAAAAGAGAAGGATCCATGGGCAAACATGCTGAAATGGCAGACAAATTAACCTTAGCAGATGAGTAAGACAGGCAACAGGACAGTAACTGAAACACACTGGAACAAGAGAAACACTAGCCTTGAATGGGTGCTGGTTCTTTTGTTGGCAACTGGAAAACGTTTGATTTTGTAGTAGATTGCTTTCTTGTCTGCTGCACGCTCAGGAAAACGTGTCTACAAGTACTAAAATGTTTACCAAGTCAGTTGTAGTTTGGGATTAGGATGTATCCAACACCACTGGTCTTGTGCGAGTAAGCCTGAATTAATCGCCTCTGGACATTTCCAAAAGACTGGAGTCACTACCATGATCCTGAGAGAGGTGTTCTGAATCTTTAGAATTACATTAGTGGAAAAGGTAGAAAAGCATGTAGGATCATTCTTGAACATGGTAGTCTTCCAGGCCTTCTTGCAGAAATTTCTGGAGCAGTATTTTTGCCAATTCATTGTTAATAGTGAAGGAAAAGCTCTGAAGTGTTTCCACAGTTGCATCAATTGTTGAAAAGACCCCATGGTGTAAGGTAGCGCCGGCTGTGCCAAGGGGAGTAGGGTAGTGCATACGTGTAACATATGCAAGCATATCAAACAGATTAGTACAGATGCTTGTGTTAAAAATGCATCAACAGTGCATTCTGTTGGACAGAAAAGAAATGTACATGTCAGGCTGTATGGTAACTGATGAAATGTATATATTGTAACAGAAGATACTGGAAGGGAAAGAGTTAAGCTCAGCCCAGCTAACCTTAAGAAAAATGGCCTAAAATTAAATGACTTGGTTTAGGCTATAAAGATTTTATCTCATAAGTCTGAATGCAGACAGAAATGCAATGGCTGAAAAGTCTGGACTGGGATCCAGCTCAATTGTCCTTGGTAAACTAATTGCTACCCTGGGGTGCCAAAGAATGTCTGGTTAGTTTCTGCAGGAAGCATGGAAGCACTGGGATTGCTTTGCAATTGCCAGATACTGTAATAAGCCTTAGCTAAAAGTTCTGTGAGAGTAGTGTGACATCAGTGCCAGATCCTGGCTCAGTTTCTAGTGAGAATATAGTGTGGGAACCACAGAGTAAGGTGACCAGATGTGATGTCATTACGTAGCCAGCACTAAAATTGTATTAACACTAGTTAGAGATGTGGGGAATGCTACGTCTTTGGAGCAGACACTCATCTTGCCTTGCTTTAGTAAGTAACTAGGGAAACTAATTCTTCAGTTAGAAAAATATAGTGAGATTAGCTAAATATAGATATTTCTATATCTGTCAGACTTTCCATCTGTGTTTCTATTTCCTGTTATTGAAACTCTGGTGTTCACTGTATACTGTGAATAGATGCAGTATTTCCATTTTTTACGACTTAAATATAGCTACACCTTTCATTGTGGCTGGTCTTAGAAAATATTCAACCTTTGAGAGTACCTGCAGTTACTGGCACTGTGGCTTCACATTACCGAAAGTCTTCCTGCTTGGTTAAACGTTACCATTTAAGTATTAATTTTAATAAGTGTAATTGGATACCTTTGTAACAGCCTTAAAGTAGCTGGCTTTGGGCGTTCTGGTGGCAGCAGATGTACCTTATAGTATGAGTGAAGGTGGCAGAGTGAGTAAGCTGTTCCAGCCTTTCCCAGGTGGGTGGGTGTCAAAATCAAATCTGAGTGTGTGAGACAGCTACTTTGAACAGAGACAGAGCAATGACTTCATAGACAGGGTGGTGGAGGACTTGCTCAGAATACCCGGCTAAAGGACTCTGCTCTGCAGTGATCAGTGGGGTGTCTTACTTGGGGCCTGGAGAGAAAGCCCAGCCCCAAGACTGAAGTGTGCATTCCCTGTGTGCTCTTAAGGGAAACTGTACTTTGTGCAGAGAGATGGATTTGAAAATATTGTACACGTCTATTTTTCACAGAGAACATTTCCCACTGGTGAAAACTGAGGCTCCTTGATCAGTGGCCCAGAGAAGGGATGCAACATCCCCCCAATTCAACTTTTTTGAACTCACACTGAATGCATGCCTCTTCTGGAGCCCCCTGGCCTCTAGTCTGAGCAAGTCATCTCTACTCCTCTGCTGACCCTGACCAAACCAGTACCAGCTAACAGTCTGCATAGGGACTATCACTGTCCAGCAACAATCACCAAAGCCTGAAGTCCATCCTTGAAAGGACTAAGTGTGTAGTCAAAGTAGGTGTGTGTAATCCAGTAAAAAAAATATAAGCTCAGACTTGCAGCTTTCAGAATCAAACTATAGGAACAGATGAGTTCATCTACACTCACCTGAAGTGTGTAGCAGTATTGGCGCTTACTCTGTACTGAAGAGGCTCCTTAGAACCCCCAACATGTACACCACTGGTATATACTACAAACCTTAATAATGGGAAGTTTTATCAGGTTTTATTCTAGTCCAGAATAACTGTCAATACATAACTTGACATCAATCCCACCCCACTGAAACAGAGAAGACTATTAGCTTTGCTTTCTTTTTCAGAGTACTCCCTCCTCCTTTTCTTCCTTTACTACAGTATCTTGCCGCTCTCTAAATACTTACCCACACTCTTAAATCTCTTACTCCTCCTGGGATTGTCGATTGCTCTCCAATTATTTTCCCATCTCTCAGCTTCAGTCCATTCAACTGTTATCTCTGGAAACCATAATCATTGGCTATACCAAAAGTTAAGGACAGCTGCTTGAGTGGTTGGGGCCCCGCTCTGTTCACCCTTGCTACTCTGGCTCACTCCACTCCCCTACCCCCAATTCCCACCCAGCCCTCCTCCTACTCTACATTTAAAATATCCCAACTCCAACTGTACACTTCCAGCCTATCTGCATCAAAACAATCAGAACATAGCTCAATCACTGTTGCCCTACAATCGGCATCTGACTTGTTTACTTAAAGTGTTATACTCAGCTTGTCCTTACAGAATTTAAAGTGCTGTAACTACTCTTGCCCAGTAACATTTTAGAGCAAAATATCTTCCGTGAATTCTAATTTGCATATTATAAAACATGGGTTTGACTCAAACCCTATTGTCTGCTCAGCATATTAGCACCATCTCCAACTACCACTACTCCCAAGTAAATTAATTAATCCTACAAACCCACATTCACACCAACAGTTACAAAGTTAATCACCACAGCACCCATACTGTTCCAGCAAACCTTATTAGATTTAAGATACATGTAACTGAAAAAGTCCAAATATAGGTTACCATACGCAATCCAGTAAAAGCACAAGAGCATTTGGCTACATACTTTCCTTCACAAAATTCCCACTGAAATAAGTGCAGACATTCACCCAAACCCTAGCCCCACACAACAGCAAAAAGCCCACACTAACAGCACAGTATGAAAAGAACCACTCTTTCTCCTCTATCCCTCAATTCCAGTTTTCTCTTCCTAAATGTCAATCTCAGAAGTATATGCAATAAAACTGAAGACATGTATGCTCACACTGCCACATATTTCTCAGACAATCATCGCTATGGCAGCTTTGCTGAAAGTCAAATGAAATTATGCCACCTGGTTTTAGTACATTAGGCTTAACATGGAAAAAAGCAGACAGGTGACAGTGTCATCATCTACAAGAATTGCCTAATATAAATATCAGCTTAATAAAGCAGAACTCCTCATATCATCTCAAAATCAAAAGGAAAATGCTTTGTTTAGCAGCCATATATATCCAACAAGGTGAAAACATTACCACTGTGGAAAATATCCCAAACTGGATCTCCTAACATACATGAACAAATATGAGCAGCAAAAAGCAAGCACAATCAGTTTCATTATAAAGGTAAGAGCTTTCGTCTTGTACCATTTTAGAATATAAAATACAGCATGCACATAGCAAAGTAATGGGAATGAGGAAATGCAGGATTTGTAAATTAAATTTTAGTCAGTTTTGATACCCTGAGTATCAAATATAATTTGAAAGGTATATATAACTCAAAAGTAGTAGCATACCTTGCTTTATGGCAGGTATGCATGTCACATTATGGTGGTAAAACTGAAAGGTCTTAGCATATTCATGTTCACAAATTCTATACCTATCTGGAAGAAAACCACTAGTGCTGGCCTAGCATGCCATGTACTACAAGGGCCACAACTTTAAGTAAACTTATTATATAGTAAGTATTTAATTGAGCAGGTTTCTGTAAGCTCAAGTTCTAGCCCATGGATGTTGGTTAGAAAAAAAGAATATGGCAAATATTACTGAATGCTTAGTCCTGGGCAGGTTTAAATGAGCACAGTTCAGTAAACTTTCTTAAATTTAATGCATTAAAAAGGAAATTCTCTAAAAATCTTGAGTAGCTCCGTTAGTAGAGCATTAGACTCTCAATCCAAGGGTCCAGGATTCCAGTCCCTGTTTGGGCATCCAAATGTACAGCAGAAATTTTATTTTTAGGCTTTGTTGCACTTCCAGTAGGGCATTTACCACAAAATTATTAGATGAATGATTTTTAAATATTTTAGTTTTCATTTATTTTGGTATAAAAGTTGTTAGTGTATACAATAAATATGGATTGGGTTTGTTGGTTTTACATCTAGCTGGGTAAGCAGTGCTTGTATATGCCTGTATTACAAGATAAATTATACAAAATTAATGAATTTAAAATTTATATAAGCCTAAGTTTGAATCTTTTTCAGAAAAAGGTTTTAGGAAAAGTATTATGGTTTTAAAGGTTATATAAAATTGTGCGTTTTAAATTACAGTTTAATACATTCTTTAAGCACTTTGGAGGAGGTGGTCCGTTTATGATGCAATTCATGAATATTTATGAGGCTGATGTTACTGATTATGTTTGATTGTTTTTAAACAGAGCAGTTAGTAATGGCACTGAATGATGAAGTTTTGGAATTGTACAAGACAAAAGCGACATTTTGAAAATAAAATGGATTTTGTTTTCTCTGCTCATATTTGTAGTTCGTTGGACTTTTAGTGCTTGTGAGTTTCCTCTTGTTGGTTTGCATCAGTTTTGTGGATGTTCATGAATATGGAGCAGATTAAAATACAAGGAACCTCTCTACGTGTTACAAGGCAGTGTACCCAATGAAACAGCAATCTATTGAGAATCTTACTGCTTTGGTACATCAACTGTCACAAAGGGTGGAATCCGTCTGTCTCCCTCAATAGTTTGCATGCTTCCACACAGGTTAATGAAGTTGTCTAACCATCTAGTGGAGGAGTTACTTCGGTGGAGGTTTCTAAAACACTGGTACAAAGGCAGCAGCGTTTTCAGACTCTTTCCATGCAGAACAGCGTAGAGGCAAGGAATGCAATAAATACTGGTATGTTTAATTTATCTGGTTCTGAATGTAATCCTGGTAAGCTTGGCAAGCACCAGCATTTAGAGAATGGCTGGAGGGTGGTAATTTCTCTAGCCAAATTTCTAATCTACAGCTCAATGATAACTTTGCGTGATAAACTATTTTAAGTAACTGCAGCTAGAAAATGCTTACTTGAAAAAATGTTTGAAGCATAAAATTACACCAAAGGGGTTATATTATGGCATTACCCCACTGGACTGGTGAATTCCCTCTTGCATTTGGAGTTAATCTTTTTAATCAACATGGCTGTGAATTTCTTGAGGTGCTCATAAAATACAGTAAAGACAGTGAATCACTGGCTGTTGATTTAGATATACTCGAAGCCTCTATAAAACAGCATGAGGCTTATGAGAGATATCACTATGAGCATCAAAGAATATATTCCAGCACTGAGCACAATCTTCAAGAAAGCTTAGTAGGGACAAGGACTATAAAAGAGGTACCCTAAACCACCTAAGGGGCAACAATGGACAGGTTGGCAGTTACCAAGAGCTGATGCTGACAATATCCCAGAACAGAATAACATTGGTTATGGTACTGACGAAGTTAATATTGAGACTATTGAAGATGATGCTGGTTCCTTTAATATACATACCCATCAGCAGTTTCCTGAGCTGCAAAGGTCAGAGCGTATTAGACAGCAGTATTAACAATCAAGGGCCAGTAGGTGCAGACAATAACCAACCAACAAGATTTTTATGTACCATCCAGATGCAACCAAAAATATGGGTTCCCACAAAAAAGAGGGCATCGGGAGAGGAACAATTACCAATCGATGAAGAATTGATTATAATAAAAAGACAATATGCCTATGATTCAGGCACAACAGCAGCTTGACAACTTACAGCCAGTTATGCTCACTAGCAGCACTGGATTTTAATAATCCATCCCTCAACTACCAAACTCATTTTCCATCCTACAACTGCCTTAGATTCCCTACCCCTCTGTTCGTTGTTCATGCACAGCTACTGTATGGGTTTCTTTCATGTGTGACCCCCCCCACACACACACACACACACACACACTTGGGATTAAGTACAATACAAATTTTCCACTTCACTCACTAAAGCGGACAACCTTAACTAAACAAAACTCCAGAAAGCAAGAAAGTACAGTTGTGCACACTTACAATAAATGTAGATATGTTAGAGTGCATTCACTGTTGCAGTCATCACACTTAAGTTATCTGCCACCAGGTAGCCCTCAGTCGGCCTGAATACCAGAGTCTTATGATTTCTGAGTCGGATGCTGTCCCTTCGTCCATGTCAGGGGTATAAAACAGGCAGCAGACACCACTGCATCAGGAGCCCCCAAATAGGAAGCTAGCATATGGTGGGGAACACCACCAGTAAAAAGTAAATACCAATGCCATTAGGAATGGCCATAGAGAGGAGAGGTAGAAAGATATAGAAAGTCAGAGGGCGGAAGGGAGGGAAACCAGGACTGCAACAGTGAATACACTCGAACATCTATGTTTATGGTAAATGTACACAACTGTACCATGTTCTTAGTGTTTCACGGTTGCAGTCATCACACTTGGGTTGATTCCCAAAGCTGAGGAAGGGTGGAGGCAGTCCAGAATTGTTACGGCTGGCTAGTAGGCCTTGCAAGACTGCTGCAGCAAATCCAGCTCTGGATTTAGAAAAGATTAAGTGGTAATGCTTGGTGAAGGTGTGTACAGAACTACAGGTTGCAGCTTCCAGAATGTCCCTGGTAGGGACTCCCCTGAGAAATGCTGTAGAGGTGGAAGTAGCCCTAGTGGAATGTTGTCTGATCCCCCGTGGGGTAGGTTTTCCATGGTGCCTGTAGCAGAAATGGATGCAGTGTGCTATCCATTTAGAAATAGTTTGCTTTGAAATGGCCTTACCCTCTGGCCCTGTAGCAAAGCTGACTAAAAGCTGGTCAGATTTTCTGAAAGGTTTAGTCCTGTCAAGGTAGAACCTGAGCTGTCTGTGCACATCCAAGGAGTGCAGGATCCTTTTCCCTTTATTCTGAGTGTTAGGGAAGAAAGTTGGCAAATGGATGGATTGGTTTAGAGCCACACTGGACACCACCTTAGGCATAAAGGATGGGTTAGTCCTGAGGGAACCCCTGTCAGCATTGAAAATAATGAAGGGTTCCAGAGCAATTACAGTGCCTGTAACTCAATCTTCTTACTGACGTTATGGCTAAAAGCAGGGCCGTCTTCCAAGAGAGGCATTTTAACTCTGCTGAAGCTGCAGGTTTAAAAGGGGGAAGCATGAGATTTTCCAGTACAAAGTTAAGGTCCCAGGCAGGGGTGGGTGCTCTCCTAGCGGGCCTTAGGTTGTTAGCCCCTCTCAGGAACCGTTTGATGTGTGAGAAAAAAAAGAGGAGGCTCAGTATTATAATGAGCTGAGACGGCAGAGGAATGATTCTTAATGGAGAAGGATAGGCTTCTGTTGAGTAGCTCTGCTAGGTAATCCAGGATTAGAGGTAAGGAGGGCACTGCTGTGTCCTTCCCTTGAGACAGATTCCAAGAACAATATCTTTTCCACTTCTCAGCATAGGATTTCCTAGTACTAGGCTTTCTGGCTTCAAGAATGACATCTAGCACCTGTTTGCTGAGGGTTGCTGGTGATGTATTCAAGGGATAAGCCAGGCTGCAAGGTTTAGGATTGCAATTGTGGATGCAAAATCTGTCCCTCCTGCTGAGACAGCAGGGTAGGAGTCTGGTGAAGGTGCAGGGTGGTACTGTTGTCAGACTACACCAACGTGGGTACCACTGCTAGCGTGGCCAGTCTGGGGCAATAAGAATTGCCCTTGGTCTGTCCTGTTTTATACCAAGTAGTACTTTTGAGAGGAGGGGCAGAGGGGGAAAGACATAAATTGAGAGGTTTTCCCATTGAAAGGATAGGGCATCTACCGTCCAGGCCATGCTGTGAGGGTTCCTGGTGCAGAATTTGCTAAACTGGTGATTCTCAGGGGTGGCAAACAGGTCCACCTCCAGTATCTCCCACCTCTGGATCAGAAAGTTGAAGGTATTGGGCTCCAATTTCCACTCGTGTGGGTCTAGGAGATTTCTGCTCAAGTCGTCTGCCAGTGAATTTTGTTTGCCAGGCAGGATTTGAGCTTGGAAATGCACTTGGTTGCTCAAGGATGTGTTCCACAGGGCCTTAGCTAACCTGCAGGCTGGGTAAGAATGGGTTCCCCCCTGCTTATGTACCACATAACTGTGGTGTTGTCTGTTTTTATACACAGTTGTCCTGGAAGAACTGGGTATTTGTAGGCTGTCAAAGCATTCTGTACAGCTAGCATCTTTTTGACTGATGTGCAGGAGAATCTGGGCTGAGCTCCAGTGGCCCTAAATGCATTTGCCTGCCATGTGAGCCCCCCATGCATAGTCTGATGAGTCTGTTGTCAGGATTTGGGAGGCGAGGGGTTGAGTGAAAAGCAGACCCTTTTGTGGTTGCATGCTTCTGCCCACCAAAAGAACTCTGCCCTTAGACAAGGTATGATTGAAATCACTGTTTCAAGGTCCTGAGAATTCTGGCACCAAAGACTAAGTACCAGTGAAATTTCCTCATATGCAGTCTTGCATATAGAATTAGCAGAATACATGAGGCCATGAACCCTAGGGCTTGCAGCATTTTTCTTGCAGATAGCTGGCTTCTGGTGGCCATTTGTTTGAAATAGTTTGTCAGGTAGACCTGTTTTTCTGAAGTGAGAAAAGCCATCTGGAAAGTTGTGTCCAAGCTTGCCCCCAGGAATACAATCTTTTGACTGGGCACCAGCTGCGATTCCTTTTCGTTTGTGTACCCCAATGAAGTGAGAAGACTTTTTACAAATGTCAGTTGCTGAAGTAGCAATTCCTGACTATCCGCCAGAACCAGGCAGTTGTCCAAGTACGGGAAAATATGGATATTTCTCTGCCTGCAGTATGCAATGGCTGGAGCCAGGCACTTTGTGAAGACTTTGGGCGCAGTAGATAAGCCAAAGTGAAGTACAGAGAACTGATAGTGCATGGAGCCTGCCCTGAAGCGTAGATCTTTTCTGCATGACTCCCTTATGGGGATGTGAAGACAAGCTTCTTTTAAGTATAGAGTGACTAACCAGAAATCCTTGGCTAGCATAGGGAGAAGCTGTTGCAGGGTAAGCATCTTAAATTTTGGGATCATCAGAAAGTTGAGAGTGGACAGATCCAGGACTGGGTGCCAAGAGCCCTCTTTTCTGGGCACCAGGAAAAGTCTTGAGTAGAAACCCTGCCCCCTTTGTTCTACTGGAACAGGTTGAACAGCTTTGATATTGAGCATGGAAAGTACTTGCTTTTGAGCCTCTGCCCACTGGTTTGGAAGAAGGTCTGGAAACCAGCTTGGGGATGGCAGTGTATGGAAGTAGAATCTGTACCCCTGGGATACAATGTTTAGGACCCATCTGTCCTGAGTAATAGACATCCAGATTTTGGATGAAAGGCAAGTTTTCCTCCTAGGGGCACAAGTAATTGGGCAGGGCTGGGAAGGATAATTGAAAAGTTACTGAACTTTTTCCATAAGGGGGGGCTTACCACTCCCTGTTTTTGAGGTGGGGGTAACTCCATTGTTCAGATCTCTGCGTACCCTGAGACTGTAGTCTGGATGGCCCGTTTCCCCTGGGTTTGGTCTGAGAAGGCCTGGAAGGGGCTGGAAAGAACCAGTTTTTAGAAGGCCAATGCCTACTGAATGTAGGTGGTTGCACTTGTAAGAATTCTGTAACAGTTTGCATAGATTTAGCTTTTTCTTCCATCTTTAAGAACTTCTTCTGCTTTGGTGCCAAATAAACAGTTCTTATTTAAAGGAGCGTCTAGTAATTTGGATTTGACATGATCTGGCAAGGTTTGTTCCTTCAGCCAAGCATGCCTTCTCAGTACAGACCCAGTGACTGCAGCCCTGCAAGATGCTTCTAGGGCAAAGCCACACTGCAAAGTATGCTTAATAACTTGGTTTTCCAAATGCATTAGCTCTTGTAAATCTTTATTTTCTGCACAGCATGGGAGTAACACCATTTTTTGTTTAATTGGTTCCATAATTGCTCACTGGCAATTCAGTTGTAGAAGTATATACCTTCTTGCCCATCTGTCTAAAGCTCTGGAATCTTCGTCTGCCAGGGTAGGATTTTTGGCTGTAGTAGCCTTAATACCTTTAGGTCCCTGGGAAATGGTCTCTGGACCTGCAGTAGCATTCCTGGAGAGAAATTTGTGGGAAACAGGTACTCTGTAGTACCTGTCAGGTTTCCTAGGGGCTGGGGTTAAAGTATCTGGAATAAGACTGGATTCCATAAAAACATCTACAACATCCAGGTCAAGGGGTATAGCTAGAGGCCTGTGCTGACGCAACTCAAAATTCTCAGGGTCTTTTTGGACTGAGGGTAGTCCTGGCATTCCCAGCGGAAATGATCTCGTAAAGTATGCAAGGTTTCACCAAAAGAAAAATCCTCGGGAGGGGAGGCAGAGGGAATGGATTCCTCTGCATCTAAATCCTTATAGGTTGGTAAGGGGTATGCCCTGATTATCAGAAGTGTCAGTGATCGGACTACTGGTCTGTAGAATCAGAATGAAACTCAATTCTTTGTCTCTTAGCAGAAGGCTGGCTTCCCCTAATTAGGGTAATAAGGTCTTCAGCCATTCTAAGCATTTGTTTTGGTGGCATAGGAGCTTGAGCATGCACTTTGGTCGGTTTTACAGGTGTAGTGCATACTCTGGGCCTCAAACTCGGTAGTTTTACCTAAAACTAAGTCATTGGTTTAATTCCAACATCGGTAGGTGGGAATACACCCCCAGAAGCCAGTGCCTACACAGTGGCTCCGGACCCATCCAAGCTAGAGACATCCGCAGGTTCCATAGGTCGAAGTATCTCACGGCATACCAGACTCAGAATGGGTCTCAGCAGAGGCCTGCGAATCTGTAGAAGCGGGCATCAGGGGCTGCAAAGGTGCTTCACTGAGTACCGGCAGACTGGTGACTAGCTTAATGGAAGCATCAGCTGTTTTGGACTTAGCTTTACGTTTTTTCAAAGATGGGTAGTTGGATGGCTTATCGAAGCCATTTCGGAATATGGAGAATGAGAGCAAAAGAATTTAGCGACAATAGCCAGAAGACTAATAGTTTGGGCGTTAAACAAGGCAAAAAACTGACAGCGAGGGACATTATGGTCTGGGCCTATACAGGTGACACAGTAAGAATGAAGATCTGAGGTATTTACTTTCCACAGGCCAGACAATTAACTTTTCCTGACATCAGTTAGAGCAAGAAAAAGGGATCCCCAACAGCTTTAGAAGACTTCAGGATTACAAACATGAAAGCAAAAATTTCAAGTAGCGGCCGACCGGCACTTGCGAACTGCTTCTGCTTCAGGCTCCTCCTCGGCAAGCAAGACTGATGCAATGGCGTCAGCTGCATGTTTTTATACCCCTGACGACATGAAATCATGGAAGAAGTGACAGCATCCGACACAGAAAGCCTAAGGCTCTGGTATTCAGACCAACTGAGGGCTGAGTATCCTCTGGATATTATCTGAAGCACCCAGCGGTCTGATGTTATGGACTCTCATGCTGCCAGGTGCAACAATCTACCCCTGACTGCCTCCAGAGTAGAGCAGTCGGGCAACCCTTCAGGGTTGCTGCACGGGCCTGTCCGAGAATGGTTTGAGACCCAAAATTCCTCGGACCTCTTCTGCCACTGGGCCATAGTCTATCCTGTCCCCCTGTCTGCCTCTAGGGAAGAAGAGGCACAGAGTGTCTCGGGAATATTGAGACTTCTGGAACCACATCTTTTGCACTTGCTGATTCTGGGAAAAGGATATTTGAAGGTTAGGGAAGTGGAGTCCGATGGCAGACAGTGTCTTCCAGGCTCTCACTCTGGACCAAGGTGTGTCTGACTGTCTTACCAAAAAAGGGTAGAACTGTCATAAGGGGCGTCGGCAAAAGACACCTTGAAAGGTTCACAGAACTGACGATCTGAGCCAGGCATTACGCCTCATGGACACACTGGACCCAGCTGCTCTAGCCACTCCTTAAGTAGCATGTGAAAGGAGTCGCATGGACATGTTGGAAAACGCTTTTAAAGTGGCCATCCTCGGAGAACGCATCTCAATCCTCCTTCAACATGGACTTAGGGGGAGACTCTGCCAGTTCCTTTACCAGGTTGGGCTGTAGTCTAGTAACATGGGCCAGGTAGTTCAGCACCCTGATAGAAAAGGTAGCAGACGCATAAACCTGCTTCCCTAAGCGGTCCACCATCTTAGACTCTCGGTCAGGGGAATGAACCAAGGAACTCTCCTGGGCTAGTTTCGTTTTGGTGGCTGCTACCACTATAGTGTCTACAAAGAACCCTTCCTTCCACGCTGGTCTGTCGGAGAAAGGGCTCAAAATTCTGTCTGGTCATTTCGGAATTGGTTCCATGGTGTCCAGCTCTTTCCAGGTCCGCGAGACGACCAGGTCCACCAGGGGATCTGCGGGAGTTTACACCCAGGAAGTAGATGAGCCCATACCAAAAGCCTCCAGGAACACTGACTCAGAGGAAGATTTAGGGGCGGACCAACCACCCGCTGGCGTAGGATTTCCATGAGGTCTCCAAAGGACACATCCTTGGGAGGTGATCTGGGGGAACATTGCCCATCATCCAAATCCGTGCCCTCAGTGAGGGACTCAGGGGAGGCCAAGTGCCTCTTCTTACACGTATATTTATGAGGCACATCAGTGAGGCTCTCGGGGTGGGGGGGGCTCAAAAGCCACTTGTTCCTGAGGGGGGAACTGCCTGGGTCTCCTCGAGCACAGGCTGTCCCTCAGGTAAAATGATAGGATTCGTAGACAAAGCAGAGGGAGTCGGAGCAGAGTCAGAGGAAATAGTCAAAGGTCTCGATCCAGTGGAGAGAAACCTACCACTAACACCGAAGGAGAATGTGCTGCCTGGGCCACAATAAGGAAACCGCTCTCCCCTGATCCGACAAGAATCTAAGCCAGGCCCGAAGTGGACTTAGTTCCCAGGGTGGAACTTAGCCAGACAATGCCGGAGTCATTGGAAAGTTACACTCTCTCAGATCAGACACCCAGGCGGATCCGAACTGGTCATATTAGACATGTTCCAGGCAGCTGCCGGCATCGAGGTGACAGGCAACATCGGTGCAGTCCCCCTGACTAAGGCCATCCTCTGATCAATGTACTCCAAACCCGGAAGTCAGAGCGGAGAAGAAGAAATTGGCATGAAGGAAGCGAGCTCCCCCCCTCCAGAGGGAGAAAAGGTTGGCAAGACTCACATCTGGATTTCTGTACGAATGAACCTCCTCATTTTATCCATGTCGACTTCGGAAAAGCTTCGGGTGGACCGCAACAAGGCCACGGACTCAGACCTGGCAGGTTGAGGAATCGAGGTCCTAGATGGTGGTCAAGGCTCCTCCAGCTCAGAGGAAAACCTGGGAGATCGGAGCGGAGGAAAGTCACGGAGCCTATACGGACTCTTGGTGGGAGTTCCAGATGCTGAAAGGTCTGGGGACCTCCAGCACTTTTCAGTCAGGTGTTGTCTCTCTCCTCTGCCTTTTCTGCACTCTGCAGGCTTAAAAGTGAGAGGGCGAGTCCCAGCCTGGGAGGGAGAAGAAAGGACAAGAGGAAGGAGAGGCGGCCACAGCAACCTCTGTGACAAGCAGTAGAGGAGGCAGCCACCTCTGAAGTAGGTAGGGGGCCTTTCAAGGCCAACTTGGCCAGTCTATCCTTGATGGTGTGTGGGTTGAAACTCACTCAAATAGCACAATTAGTGCTTAAATGGGCTACACCCAAACAATGCAAAAAGAGTGTGGCCATCGGCGGGTGACAATTTATAGCCACACTCAGTGCACCTCCTTTAGACGGGCTTGGAATCAGCCATGTCTCGCACAAAAAAATACTTAAAGTCTAACACACAACATATATGGAAAAAGAAAAATTTCCCAACAGACCCACTCGCCACACTGACGCACAGAACACTGAGGGGGGAGGGGAAAACACTACCTAACCAACTGACAAACTACACAAAAACCCTAACACACAAAATTCTGCAAAATCCAAACTTGATACGTGTTACAACAGAATAGCAAAATTTGCCACCAAGGCCAAACTCTCATCCCACCACTGTAAGTCACAAACAATTAGGATGGCTGGAACACTCCCACCATCTCTCATTCACCCAACTAACTACAGTGCACAAAATAATCTACAGACCTAGACTGTCCTTGCTCTCTCAACTCTACTTGCCAAATACCATCCCAGCAGGCATCAAAGATCTGAAAATCATTACTTCTAAAAGTAGATAAGCCCACAATCTGCTGGTCAACTCCTCTACTCCTTCACAGTCAACAAACTACGGAACTTACTTCCACCTTCAATAAGAGGCAGCACCACCACCTTCAAAAAAAATACTGAAAAATCATCTCAGCTCTTCCTATGTTCTTGCTCTATAACCTAACCTCTTCACTCTACTTATATAATTACTAAACTCAGTCTTTTGCTATTAGTGACTGATGCTTTCTCCATATTTATTTTATTTTTATCTTGACTTGATACTAGTACAATAATACTGATTAATATATCTGTTTATAGCTCTCTGAATTCAATGTATATTTTCTATATATATATTACTGTAATCAAACTAGATTCCTCCTTTTATGTATATACTCTGTATATCTTAATTATTTACCATCTGTAACACTTCTGTACCAATTACTGTTTATGTTTTTTCTGCATCTATGTTCTTGTTTGAGCTTTTCACCCCGAGCTGCCACTAAAAATTGGCACTTTTAGCCCAGTGGACTTTCCTGGTAAACAAATGCAATAAATAAAATAATAAATATTTATAAATTTTTGCAGAGTGTCACTGATGTTGAAATAACAGACTTTTTGGCCCAAGGACTTAACTTTGTACCTGTGAAGAGCGCAAATATTGCAACCACCATTGTTGACTTGAAATTGTTTTTACAGAAGTTAAATTTTAAGCAGATTTTTATGAATAGTATGGTGGTTGACAGTAATTTACATACATCAAGCACATTTAATCAACCACTACACCCCACACTGTTGCCATTTGAAAAATTGTGTGCTCTGGACTTCAGGTACAGGCTATTAGCCCATAACAGGAAACTGTTAAAGGGTAATTTAACTAGTGATGAAAGAATAGTTGTGTAAAATCTTACCATTACCATAAATGTCCCTCTCTTCCATGTTACAGTACTCAGTGTAGGATTCCCCAGCTCAGGCTACCCGTACATCGGCTCCTGTACAAAAGCTTAAGCCTGGCTACTGTAGGTGAGTGGGACGTCACATGTAGGGCCATAAACCAGGGACCTTGAATGTGATGTCTGCACATACAGACCTCCGAACTTTAATTCCCAGTCAGAAAGTCCAGTAGAGAGAACCAAATTATGTCAACAAGAGGCGGTGTCATTTGCTGGCTAGTCTGACCATAGTCTAGGGGGTGCCCTAAGGTGGCCTTTAGACAGGTCAATAGGAAAAAGGGGATAGGTGGAGGGGAAGAAATACTGCAACATGGAAGAGAAGGTCATGACCAAGTTAAGATTTTACACAACTATTCTATGTCCTATTCCTATGTTGCAGTATTCATAGTGTGGGGGAGTGCCACAGCTTAGTTAGAAGGAAGGGTGGTGGTAGAGGTAGCGGATTTCCAGAAAGCCCTGCAGGATTGCCCTAGCAATGTGATCCAATTTATAGTGTCTGGTGAATGCGTATGGTGGACCAGATGTCTGCTTCCAGAACGGAGGTAGTGTCCAAGCCTCTGAGGAAGGCTTTGGAGGACACCACGACCCTGGTAGTAGAGTGACCTCTTACTCCCTGGAGTAGGCCTTTGCCATGGGGGGAGTAGCAGCAGCAGATAAACCCTTTCCTGCTGGATCAGAAAAACTGTTTGGAGACTGCCTTGCCAGGGGTCTGGAGTGGAAGGATACAAAGAGTTGGTTGGATTTTCTGATGGACTTAGTTTTGTCTAAATAAAACCTTAGTTGTCTGTGCACATCTGGGGAATTGGAATATCCTCTCACTGTCATTAGTGGGAGAGGGGAAGAAGGTGAGCAGGTGAATGGACCTGGTTTAAGGACAGTTCGTTGACTACCTTTGGCATGAAGGAAAGGTTAGTGCATAGGGTCACCCTGACCTTGTGGAAGACAGTGCAAGGTGTAAGCAGGCCATAACAGCTTACAACTCTGACCCTTCTAGCAGAGGTAAGGGCCACCAGCAGTTCAGTCTTCCATGTGCACATTTGGAGCATTGCAGCACTGGGTGGGTCGAATGGAGACAGTGCGAGTTTTTCCAGGATGAAGCTTAGGTCCCAAGGAGGTGGGATGGATTTTCTTGGTGGTCTGATGTGCAAGACCCCTTTCAGGAATAATTTACCATCTAGCCTGGCTAGTAGAGGGGGTTCTAGTGGTAAGCAGGCAGAGAATGCAGATAGGTGGACTTTCATTGAGAAGTAAGGCCAGCTTTGATAAGTTCACACACAAGCATTAGAGGGGTATCCGCTTGAAAGGGATCCCTGTGCCTTTGGAGACATCACTTGGAGAATCTTTCCCATTTTTGACATACAGGATATCCTTTTAGTAGGTTTCTTAACCTCCCTCAGGACTTAAAGCATATCCTCAGATTATTGGCGTCTGAAAGGAATTAAAAGTTTATCACCCAGAGTGTTAAAGGAATTAAAAGTTTATCAGCTAGAGTGTTAGACCTACCATCTGTAGGTGAATGAGAGATCCCTTCTGTTGTGAGTAGGTCCTCCTTCTGGGGTAACATGTGGTGATTGCCCTTGGCTAGTGAGTAGTAGGGGGAACCAATGCCATCTTGGCCAATAGGGAGTCATCAGCAAGACTTTGCGTTTGTCCATCCTGATCTTCAGGAGCACTTTTTGAATGTGAGGGAAGGGAGGAAATGCATATAAAAACTGGTCCTTTCATGGTATGCTGAAGGCATCTACCCTCCAGGGAAGTGGAAAGTGATCCTTGGTGCATAATTTCTTCAATTGCCAGTTCTAGGGGGAGGCAAACAAATCTACCTGAGGTGTGTCTCGCCAGTGGACAGAAAAATGCCCCTGTTCAGCATCCACTCGTGCTGCAGAGAGGATGTTCTACTGAGAACATCCACTTGTTGGTTGTCCTGGGAAGGAGTGTGTGTTGCCTGGAGGGATAAGCTGTTTCTGGAGGCAAGGTCCTAAATTTGGACTGTTATCCAACAAAAAGAGATAAGACTTGGTCCCTTCTTGTTTGTTGAGTTACCACATGACTGTGGTACTGTCTGAAGATTTGAAGGGGGCCAGGTTGCAGGGATTGGGAGAAAGGCTGTCAGGGCCAGGAGGACTGCTGTCATTTCCCTCACACTGATATGTTTCTGGAGGGTAGGGTGTACCATAAAGTCCTTTCATGTTAGGCCTCCACTGTAGGTCTGATGCATCTGCATGCATGTGTTGGGTTGGGGTTGGGAGGTTGAAGCGGAAGGCCTGGGTTCATTAAGATTTGTTGAATCCACCACCTTAGTTCCGCTTTGAGGCAGGGTAAGGTGTAATCTGAAACTCCAAGGTGTTCATGCTGGGACCACACATTCTTAAAGTACCACTGCAGTTTTCGCATACACATTCTGGCCAAAGGCAGCAGAGGGATGGTGGCTGCCATTAGCCCCAGGACCCTCAAGAATGGTCTTGCAGATAGCTGTTGAACCTGCATTAGGTTTTGAAAGTGGCTAGAGAGGATGAGAACTTTGTCCTGTGGGAGGAATGCGCGCATCAAGTCTGTTCTGATCCTGCAGCCCAGAAAGATTGTCCTGCTGAGGGGTTAGGGGATGATTTTGGGATGTTGAGGGTGAACCCCAAGCTCTGAAGCAGGGAAATGGTGAACTGCTGTTGGTTTTGTAGGGTGCCCTCTCTTTCTGCTAGAATGAGTACGTCTAGGTAGGAATAAAATTTGGACACCTTTAGTTCTGCAGAGGGCTACAGCTGGAGCTAGGCATTTTGTGAATACCCTGGGTGCAGTAGACAAACCAAAGGGCAAGGCTGTAAATTGAAAGTGTGAATAGGGCCCAGTGAAATTCAAGTATTTTCTGTGGAAGGGTTTTACGGGGATATGGAGATAGGACTCCTTCAGATCGAGTGTGGCCATAAAGGCCTGGGCTGGCCACAGTGGAAGTAAGGTTTGTAGGGATAACTTTCTGAATGATGGAACTTTTAGGAATACGTTTAGAAAGGACAGATCCAGTATTGGCCTCCAAGGGCATTCTTTTTTGGGGACCAGAAATAATCTAGAGTAAAAGCCTTTTCCTTCTTGTCCTGGAGGCAGGTTCTATAGTTCCTAGGTTCAGAAGGAACTGTAGGACCAAAGGAATAAGATTTAGTTGATTGGAAGGGGGGGGTGGAATGACCTTGTAAAGGGCTTTTCCTTGTGAGAGGGGAAATATCCCTTGTATTATTACCAGCACCCAGCAGTCTGGGGTGATGAATCTCCAAAGGGGGAGGCAGTGGGAGAGGAGGGCTGACAAAGGGAGGTGGGCAAGGCAGTCACGCATTACTGGACCCATTTTTGTCATGAAAAGGCAGTCTTTTTAATAGGTTGTGAGGCTGCTGGTCTGGAGATGGTGTCGCCTGGTTCCTCTCCTGTGCCTGGAAGAGGATGGAGTAGCAGAGGGTGTCATGACAAAGGTGGTCTTGGCAGGGTAATTTCTGTAATATTTATGAATGGGAGACACCAGCAGGTGTTCGACTGCTTGAAGCCCTATTTCTCCTAAAGGTTTTTGAAGAGGTCTGCAGACTGTTTACCAAACATGAGGTTGTGGTCTACAGGGGCATCTAGTATTCTTCACTTGAAATCCTCTGGTAGGGGGATGAAAGCATAGCTAAGAGTATCTGAGGAGTACTGATGCAGAAGCTGCAGACCTCGCAGAGGTGTCTGCAGCATCAAAACTGCATCTAATGGAATGCCTGGTCACTTGAAAAGCCAGGGACAGTTTTGATGCTGCCTCTCTTGCTAGGACAGTTAGATGTGGATGACAAGCGAGTAGAAACTTGGGATAAAAGGTCCAAAGCATACTTTACCATACGGGTTTGGTAGTTGAGAGCTCTGAAGGCTAGGGTGGAAAAGGTATAAACCCTCTTGCCTATCCCTGTCCATGTTTTTACCATCTTTATCACTAGGCAAAACAGACTAAAGAATCAGTCCTGACTGCTTGTCAGGGGATACAGCAATCATGGCTGGGTCTGCCAGGGGTGGTTTTACCAGGAATTTTTGTTCATCTGGTACTTTATAGTAAACAGTCAGGCCTGTTAGGGGGCAGGAGGTTGAGTGTATGGGATTTTAGATGAAGAGAATGCATCAAGGTTGGCAGGAATAAGTGGTGGGATGGCTGAAGGGGAGGGAGATTCCACTTGAAGTAACTCAAAGCATCTCTTTTGGGTTTCAGTCATTTGGGAAGTGTCCCATTTAAAGTATTCTTTCATCTTTGTGATGGTCTCCCCAAAGATATCCTCTGGTGGAGATTCCCACTCTATGGATTCTTCATCAGGAGATTACTATTCTAGTGGAGAGGCAATATGAGATAAGTAATGGATTCATCTGAAGACTAGTAGTAAACCTCCTGTTCTTCCCCTTAATGAGCAGTGGAGAGGAGGAGAGAAGCAGCTGAGGCAGGCCTAAGACTGAACAGAAATGGAGGGGGAAGAGGTCATGGACCTAAGGGCCATAAAGGACTGCATCAAGGAGTTAAAGGATTGCCAGTCTGGTACTCCCTCTGTGGGTGGAGGCAAGTGTTTAGTTTTCTGCTTCCTTTTCAAAGGAATAGTCTTAGAACTTCTGGATTCAGGGGCCTGGATAGGAGTAGAGGCTTCAGGTAATAGATTCCCGGTTGGTCGTCCGGCGTTATCTGGTACCACCTCGACATCTGTAGAGAGAGACGTCTGAGCCATCTCCATGGCCATTACTTCTGAAGCAGCTTCCTCGACGGACGTTGCTGAAGTAGACTGCTTTAACAGACGTCCTTCAACTGATGAGATATCCAATGGAGGAGAGGCAGAAGTACTAGGCCTTGGAACCTTGGCCTTTTTCTATAGTGGTTCCGCAAGGGAGGCTGACTGGATCCATCCTGAGCACTAGCTTTTTGAGCCTCTGGTTTTCTAAATATAGATTTAGGGTGGCCAGATAGCTTTGGAGGATCTTCGGTACAAATAACTGACAAATAGGGCAAGAGGTATGGTCGCGTTCTCTGCCCAAGCAGAAAAAGCAACAGTCATGCGTATGCTTATGTGGAATCTGGCGCCCGCATCTGCATTTAGCCTCCTTAGTGGACATCGGCAAACGGTCGGGTACAGCAAACCAAGTTCAAGCAAGAATTAAAACAAAATCCCCAATGGGGTACTGAGCTTTACACATCTTCAAAGCAGCAGAGTGAAGCGATCAATGCGACAGTTGACTGCGGCTGAAAAGCTGTGAGGTCTTTGGTGCAGACATCACACTGAATGTCTCTGGTTTATGGCCCCTGATATTCCACACAATTACAGCAGCCAGGTTTAAGCTTTTCTATAGGAGCTGATGCTCAGGTCACCTGAGGCGGGGAATCCCATACCAATACTGCAATCTAGGAATAGGAGGACATAAGGCTGTTTTAGCATTTTTAAAGCAACAGAATATAAGGTTTATTAAACCAGATAAAGGGGGTGGGTTGGTGGTAATGGATGTGTACGATTATAATGTTAGGATGAATGACATTTTGCAAACTGATACTTATGAGGAAG
Organism: Protopterus annectens; assembly: GCF_019279795.1. Classification (NCBI taxonomy): domain Eukaryota; kingdom Metazoa; phylum Chordata; order Ceratodontiformes; family Protopteridae; genus Protopterus; species Protopterus annectens. Next base: position 1,793,526,206 of record NC_056741.1, on the reverse strand, counting down.
TCTCCATTAATCAGGTTAATATTGCTTATCAGAAGGCTGGCTTATTACTTCATGACATGTGTTTTGAGAACAATTACTTTAGATATTTATTTAGTAATGAATTCTCCTACTATCCCAACCATATTTGGTGCCCCTAAAATTCATAAGGGCAAAAACAATCCACCTATGAAGCCTACTGTTGATAGCTGTAATTCCATCACTTTCGCATGTGCTAAATATCTAGATAAGTTAAAGGTGTTTATGCAGCAGGAAATGTAGACTTGTAAGGACGCTCGGGATTTTTTTGGAATGGATGAATATGAGCAGCAAGCATACTTTCTTACCACTGATGTAAAGGACTTTTCAGTTATTCCCCAGGAGGAAGGGACAGTCATGATTAGTTAATTTTTAAGTCACTAAAGGTGTGCTACAAGATGTGTACATAGACCTTTTTGAAATCTTGTTGCATAATTACATTTTCTGACGGACGATATTTCCTGCAAAACATAGGGGTAGCTATGGGGTCACCCTGTGGCACTGTTTGCACATTTGGTAATGGCACGATGGGAAAGTATATTATGGAGAATGATGCTTTTAAACAGTATTTGAGGGCTTATGTGCGTTACCTGGATGATATTTTTATCTTATGGACAGGGAAACTGGATATGCTTTATGAATTTGTTGCATATCTTGGTACAACCACGACTTTTTTTAAAGTTTACACACGAAGTACAGACACAAAGTATTAGCTATCTAGATGTTAAAGAAGGGATGCTTTGCAAGGTAGATTTTTGGCTACCACTCAGAAAAAGCACCTATTCTAATTACTTTTTGCACTTTAAAAGCTCTCACCTTAACCAAAAAAAGATCAGTTGTAAAACGGCAACTAGTGCATGCTGCTAGAATGGTTACGTTGGATAACTATCAGTGAGAGTGCCAAAAGCTGAAGGACATGTTCATTGTTAAAGGGTATCTACGTAGTCTCGCAGATTATCTTACAGATTAACTAGAAAGAAATTACGGATTTCTTTACCCTTATACTGGGAAGAAAATCTGTAATTACTATTGAAAATGCCCCTCTATATAATTAAGTCCGATTTTATTTCTAGTTTTACTACTACTTTTACTGCTGAATATGCACTTATTAGAAGCACCATATATAAAAGTTGAAGTATAATCGAAGAGGATGTTACCTTAGGCAAACAGTGCAGCAAAAACCAAAAACAGTAGCAAGAAGAATTAGTAATTTAAAATCCACTTTACAATACAAACAGCATGCACATACATAGCAAAGTAATGGGAATGAGAGAATGCAGGGCATGCAGGATTTGTAATCTAATTTTAGTTTGTCAGAGTTTTGATATTCGGGGTATCAAATGTAATTTGAAAGGTACATAAAATAATTCAAAAGGGGTAGTATACCCTTGCTTTATGTCCGGTATGCATGTTGTATGTTGGTAAAACTGAAAGGTCTGTTAGCATATTCATGTTCACAAACTCTATCCCTATCAGGGAGCAGAAAATCACTAGTGCACTGGCCAAGCATGCCATGACATGAGGGTCAGAACTTAAGTATTTAATAACTGAGCAGGTCGTTGTAAGCGCAAGAGGTGGCCATAGATGTTACTTAGAAAAGAGAATATGGCAAATATGCTCATTTCTGGCCAGGTTTAAATGAGTAAATTGTATTCTTAAAATAAATGCTTTATTAAACTCTGTAGATGTGGCACCTTCTCTAGAAATCCTAAGTAACTCAATTGGTAGAACATTAGACTTTCAATCTGAGGGTCTGGGGTTCAAGTCCCTGTCTGGGCGCCCTATTGTATAATACAAATACTTGAATATTTTTAAGCCGTTTTATATGCCTCCAGTAAGACACTCTACAAAATTTATTACATCAATGACTAACAAATTTTTTAGTTTATTCATTTTGGTACAGGAGTTTTGTTAATATATAAATACAAAAGTATGGATTGGGTTTTGTTGGTTTTATATCGAGCTGGGTAAGCAATACTTGTATATGCCTGTATTCAAAGATACAACTTACTACACAAGATTAATGCATTTAAAATTTATACAAGCATAAGTTTGAATCTTTCACAAAAGGTTTTAAGTAAAGTGTTATGGCTTTAAAGGTTCAATATTAAATGTTTTAAATGGGTCTATATTATATATTCGAACTTTCAAAACTTCGAATCCCATATGTTCGACAACATATGGTCAAAGTTTGAAAGATCAAATATACATTAAAAACTTACCTTAATGGTGCGCCCCCCCCCCCCCACCCCACTTAAATATACCAACTCAGACCGCACTTCAGGGCAGAAAAGGGAAATTCTCCCATTCTGCACTGTATGGTGCAGTTATTTAACCTATGAACTCTTGAAATGTCGATCATATGGTGTCGACCATATGACATTTGAAATTTCAAGCATTCAGTGTTCTAATAGGAACCCTTTTAAATTATGGTTTATTACAATCTTTAAGCACTTTGGAGGGGGTGGTTTGTTTATGATGAAATTCATGAATATTTATGAGGCTGATGTCACTGATCATGTGTTTGTTATTTAAATGGGGCAGTTAGTAATGGCATTGTGATGAAGTTTTGGAATTGTATAAGATGAAAGCGCTCACTATTTGTTAATAAAACAGATTTTGCCTGTTTTCTCTGCTCATAATCGCTATTCGTTGGATTTTTATGGTGCTTGAGTTTCCTCTTGTTGGTTTGCATATACAAGAGACAATAACACTAAGAGACCTAAACAGAGACTGGCAGATTATTGTCCGACTTCATAAACCTATACAGCTTTACCCAGTTAATTACACCAGTTACTGAAGTCCACAAAAGTACTGGTATGCAATCAAACTTGGACTAAATTCCTACTCAAAAGTAGAAGAAAATACATTTCAACTTTTCAGGCAACTAATGAATAGGACAAAATGCAAAGTAAAACATGAAAAGTAAACATACATCCTCCAAAACAATCAAAACTCAAAATTTTTGGACATCCATAAACTTACTTCCAGGCCAAATAACCACCAATAATGATTCAATTCCCCAAACAGTTTAATTATACAGACAATACTGCCCCTCACAAACAACACTTCTACTACCCTGTGTCAAGCAACCTCTACCAAATATCCTCACATATGACTTCATCCCAGTGCCTACCTCCACCATTAAAAAAATCCTAACAAGCTAAAACCAACCATCTTAGCCATTGACCAACTCCCCTCAGACTACTTAAAAACAGCTGGAGATGCAATTGCTTTTCCAGTCTCTATTTTTTGGATATAGATGTATTTCAGTATAAAGTTTATACCATCTGGAAAAAAAAAACAGTATACCTTTACACAAAGGTGGCACATCCACGTTTAATAACTACAGGCCCATCAAAAACCTCTCGCCCCTATCAAAAATTCTTGAAAAAATGTGTTCATGTGCAGCTTCTACATCACCTAAATTCAAATAATCTGCTCTAGGAAATGCAGCATTTTCACACCCCACCACAGCACAACTACCAATTTCAACAATCTCAATCTGCATAGGAATAGTAACCTGGTGTCAACTACGTTCCTAGACCTATCGAAAGCTTTTGACACTATCACAATAACATTTACTTGAACTCTTCCACAAGTCTCTCCTGAATTATCTACCTGGAAGGCAACAAGCAGTTCAAAAGGCAACAGTACCGTTCTTCCAATTAGTGTCATTCAAGGCTATATACTAGGACCCCTTTTAATATATTTATAAACAAGCTTCACACTGCTAAACACCAACAGTACAATATGCAGATGATTAAACTTTAATATGTACAGCCCCCACAATACAAAGACAATAATTCACTCAAATTTCTCTTCAACTGAAGCCTGGCTGAAAGTCAAACCTAATCAACCTCAATAAAACAAAACTGATGTTCTTCACCCTAAAACATTATCTCCATTAAAAAAAGGCTTTCTTGGTTACATCAGCAAATACTAAAACTGAGGTAGTACCACAGACTATTACTGGACATCAATAATCTTATTCAAACATAATTCTTCAAACTAAGAGACCCACCAGAAACTTGGCTGCCTTTACAGGGCAAAACAATACCTTACAGACACATCAAGAAAAAAGTTAGCCTCATCCTATTTGCTTTCAAACCTCTTATGTGCCTCACCTATCCTTACAAACCTAAGCTCTACAATAAAATCCAAGCTAGCCTCCTGTTAGAACAAAGTAGCTAAACCTGCTACCAACAATACACACAGAGCTTACCACTGCCAAGGCTTAAAGCAGCTAAACTGGCTATAGCCCAACTACATAACATACTCTCAGCTAGTTAAGGATACAAACAGATTCTCCGGAACAATGTCCGGCATTAAAAATATTGTCCTACATCCCCACAAGGGACCTCCATTCTGGTGATAAATTTCTACTAAACACTAAGGCAAATAAATTAATCGGGGGACTCACTATACTCATGTTACAACTCCAAGCTCTGGACCACCAACCCTACACAAGTAAAAATGACAACTTCCAACTTAAAAAAAATCCAGCTCAAACAATACCTTAACCAACCTTGGTGATGCTCATCACCAGGTTGAAACCTCTAGTGAAAGCACAAACTTATTGCTCATCACAAACCTTTTTCCCTCTACTTGAATCTTTACACCCAACAACTTTTTCTCCTGCATTTCAATAAAAACATCCTTTACACCCCACGCTCCCCAAACACTTAATCTTGCTCTAACTGGCACCATCCATCACTTTACCCGGCACCATCCACCACTCTACCCCCTCTCATGCATTGCCTGTGCACCCAAGTTATAAACCTTATTAGAATAGACAGCCTAAACAAACAGTTGTATACCATGTTTTGTCTTATGCTGTTATCACTATCCTCTTACACAGTTCTAGTATCTGCCATTCCCTCCTACAATATTTTCCAACTTACTTCAATGTACCGCATCTCTTCAAAAACCAATACACTACAATTTCCCTTCCTACAAAATTTTTATAACTTCATTACATATCAAACTCCTTGCAGTCAGGACATACAGGAGGGAGACCTGTTTTTCTGCCCCTAAAGAAACTGATTAAAACTAATGTAGGATGAGACTAACAAAGCAGGTGGTTTACAGGGTGAGCTGCAATGACAGACCCATTTTATGTGGGGACAATGCTCATACTTTGCTCTAATTTTGGAAAGATGGCTAGAAATAGAGTGCAAGAATAATGCAACTGACCATGTGGATGTTTTGGAAATGGAAGGAGACAATATTTTAGAAAAAGGTGAACTACTGGGGCAGCTGAAACTGAACTCTTAGAAAACGGGATGAATTACTACTCCATAAAAAGCAAACAAACTCTGAAAACTGCCCCACTGTTTAAAATCCTATTAAAAAGACTGATATGGGACTGATTAATGACATTACTGGTTTACTATGTTAAACACAAATATCAAAACACGATAAATATTTTAAAATGAAAATGACTGACATTGGCACGGTTTTCTGATCTATATTTAGCATATTTTTTTATTTTTAGCATGGTTTATCTGGTAAACACATTTTAACTGTTTCTAACATACTTTGCTACCTTATTAGAAATATTTAGTGTTACTTTACACGTTCGGTAATTGTATTCTTAATTTTAGGCTACTTTGTTAGCTTCATGCAATCCAGGAGACAGTTTGCCAAGTTTGTTACACAATTTACCTTATTTTCTGATTGGGATTAAGTGGTTTGATGGCTTATTTTCTATTTTGGTAAACCCTGGTTATAACACTTAAAATGTATGTAATATATTATATACACAAGTCATATTGTTTTTCCACCAGCCATTTCCCCTTCTGGTTTTACAGGTTATTTCCAAACAGGGTGACTACTTACATCATTTCACTTCCAAACAGAGCAATTAGTTGCATCATTTCACTTCAGAACCATTCGTGCACCTCTGCTGATGTTTGGCACATTCTTGCAAGATTAACTCCATAACAATTTATTAAACTGTATTCTGAACACACTTAAATGTAAAAAGCACATTGTTCAGCTGGTTTAAGTACATATAGTGCATTTCTGATGGCTCCACATACGGGTACATTTGTTTTTCAAATAGGACACCGTGTACTCTTACACACTCAAACTAAGTATTTTTCCTAGTTAAATGCCATACTAACAGATCCCAATGGCACTACTACTTTCCAAGTGCCTTGCATCCACAAAGTTCTTCCCATCTACAGCACTTGCAGATATAGTTGGAAAGGTATAAGGAGAAAACCCTCTCTTCCAATGAAAGGAAGGAATGCATCTACTGTCTATACTTCCTTGCAAAGTAATCCACACCTCCTCAGGAGGTGGTTTCTTTGAAACGTAAGGCATGCTTCAATTACTGTTTCCACCTTAGCTTTACGCCCTGGATGATGCTCTCTACTGAAGTGCTTTGCTTCAGACATGCTTAGTTGAGCTGCTAGTGTTAAGTCTAGAAAGATATAACATGCCTTTATGTGAATTGCTAACTGGAGTTATTTTTAAGGTTACCAATGCTACCATGTCAAGATAAAAGATCTCACACTTGCAGTCCTTATTCCTCAAGTAGTTTTCAAACTAGCACAATTCTGGTCGAGGGAAACCAGCATATACTGGTACTCGCTATTTCAGATTGTGGCCCTCAACTGCATGCTGTAGTCCTCATACAGCTTTCAAACACGAGACCTTTAATCTACACTGTCAAAGTACCTACCATCCTATTTGCTTACACACATCACAACAACCTGCAGTACACCACCTTTATGGTTCCTGGTTGTAGGGCCATGCTAAAATATCTCTGGAATGAAGGCAATCATATCTTTGAAGTTGACAACTTGTGTTGCCATTTTGCTTCACTGCCCGTGTACCTGTCCGCCATTGGGTGTACCAGTTTCTACCATCCCCGGACAGTCTCCTGTTTAAGGCTAGAGCCAGCGTAGAACCCAAGAATGTCATGGTACATCAAGCTGTTAACTACCACCATTTCTAACATTCTTCTTTCGGCTTTTCGGGGTCGCCACAACGGATCACCTGTCCGCTCATGATTGGCAGTGGAGTTTGTGTTGAGTTGCCAGCCTGGCACTCAACCTTCCACGAAAGGCACACACACACACACCTAGGACCAATTTAGAGTGTCCAATCCACCTACAGCAGGTCTTTGGGATGTGGGAGGAAACCGGAGCACCCGGAGGAAACTCACGCGACCACAGGGAGGACATGCAGACTCCGCACAGAAGGCACCCCAGCCAAGGATTGAACCGGAGAACCTCTTGCTGTGAGGCGACAATGCTAACCACTGCACCACCGTGGCTGCCCTAACAACATAACCCCCACCCCCATTGTTCACATCTCACATGCAAGGGCTACTCACTCTGTATGGGCCACATTTCCCCACAGGGAATATGAGGAGTAACCCCCCACCTCAATATTTCAAAGATGCTACTCTAACAGATCACTTGAGCCACAGTTAGGGCTTTATCCCTGTATGCCAGTGTTGGTTTAATTATTGCAACTTATCACTAAAAAGTTAGGGTAATGGTATTTGCTTGGTTGCTCTCTGAGCATATAAATGGTTCCCCATGATTTAGCACCTACTGAGGGAGATCAACTTTCGACTTCTTTCTGTATGGGATGAAGAGCTGGGTACATTAAGCAGCCAACCAAGTTATTCCCAAAGGTTTATAGGTACTACTGGATATTCTGATGTTGAAGAGGGTCAGGAGGACAAGGTATGCAAACCTAGTTCTCTTGACAATCCATGACAACAGTCTGGCAGAAAATGCAAAGGAATTACTGCAGCCGCATGGCTTTACCCAATGGATAGAAGAGTCTGCTTTTCGTGTACAGCAAAACATCAAACTAAAATCCTCTGTTCTTCCTGTTAAGAGGCTTAGTGTGTGTATTCTGGGGGAAAATATAGCAGATAGGTGAAAAATGCTAAATTCCATAACTTTCGATATTTTCTCTGAAGGATGAGGCAGTCATCCACAAAGACTTATGGCTCATCTGGCTCCTGTGATAACTATGTACTGACCCTATTACTCTGGGTGCTTAAAACAAAATAGATAAGCAACAGAAATGAAGAGTTGACATCCTCTTAACCTGAAAGTGTCTATACTCTGTAGAGACATAACGACCTAGCCTTTAAATCTAGTGACACTAAGTTCGTATAAAAAAGCAGCAGTGCCTGTAGATTGAGCATCCAGAACATTAATATCTGCTCAACCTGGAGAGATGTAGAACACCTTCAACTGATCATCCTTAGAAGAAAGCAATGGCCGGGTTTCCTCTTTTTGGTGGTGGTGGTGGGGGGTCACGGCAGCTCAGACTTAAGTCAAATGCTCAAGGAATGAATGAGCAGTTTCCCCTGCTTAAGAGGGAGCATTAACAGGAAGGAAGGAGGTTCCCCTCTATGTTAGTTAATTGCACTCACCATCTGACTCAGAAAAGCCTCCCACTCAAAACGAAGGCTGGCGGGGAAACTGTGCCCCTTTACCCTGTTAAATGTTGCTACTTGTAATAACCTTTGTTTTTCCCTTTTAACTAGAGTCCCTCTCAAAATATGTACTTCTACAGAAGGGCACTGTTGAGTGGTGATAATTTCTACTATACCTGTGATGAACGAACTGCAGAAATCCTCCCTCCCCATCCTATCTCAAGGGAAAAGCAAAATTAAGAAATGAGTAGACAACTTGGCCAATTGTAGAAGCTGGAGCGTGGTGACTGGCATGCAAATTCTAGAACCTGTCACTGGCCATTTCTGATATCCAGATGGACTTTCAGAGCAAAGACCCCATCCCTTGTGGCTGATTTGGCTTTGCCTTACTTCAGACATTTCTGCATCTATGTTCTACCTATATATGTGTTCAGACATGACCCGCTCTGGGGACAATTTGACTGTAGCAGTACACCTGTCAAACAGTAACGCACGTGTCCTAAAGCAAGCTCAGGGAGAACAGAAAACTCCCATGGAGCAGAAAGGTAAAAGCTCGCTTGATATTGATTTTCAATATGAATACAGATTGTGAAAGCAGGGCCTCACAATCTGTCTGGCTTTTTGGGTTTTAAACAGATGTCAGAAAAATTACCACAGGGATATCTGGCTGTGAGCTGGGATTAGACCGCCATGAGAGAGATTAGTTTTACCCTACTGATGTGTTGCGATAGTAACCCTGCACAGTATAAGGAAAACGCAGGTTCAGACATTTGGTTTGTGTGTTTGCGCAAACGTCCCCAGATATTGTCATTCTTTTTGCATTAACTTGAAGCTGGGAAACCCTATAAAATGTATTAAGGTCTCTTGAGAAATAGGGTTAGGAATCTGGTTCTATTTGAAGAACATTCAAAAAGACTTCCAGGATTAGGATGGCCACTGACTTTGTAGCCCAATATCCTAGAGGTCCCACTCTCTCTTCTGCGTCTGGCGTCAAAGGTTGAGACTGCCATGTAAGGTATCCAACCTAATGTGAACCAGGACAGTGTCACTCCAAATAAAACATCTGGTGGAGAAAGTACAGTTTTGTACCTACCATAAATGTAGATGTCCGATAGGTATGCATCTGCAGTCATAACATATGGGTTTGTCCTGCCTCAGGCAGCCCTGTGGTCGGCCGGATTCCAAAATCTGGGTCTGGCCTCGGCTGATGCCGCACTTTCCCCGACGTCAGAGCTTCTGGGGTATAAAGGCATCAGCCGACGCCATTTTCCTCAGTGTTTCTTGCCCCAGATGCCAGGTGCCCTCTAGGAAGGCTAAATTTGGATAAATGCTGAAAATTCCAAACAGTAGCAAACAAAATATATATATACATATATACATACAAATACACCATAATAGATTCCCCCAGCTAGCTGAAAGAGGGGTAAGCACCCTAGGAATACCACAGAGGGGAAAGGAGGGTGGGTAATCCTGACTGCAGATGCATACCTATCGGACATCTACATTTATGGTAGGTACAAAACTGTACTATGTCCTTCAAGGATGCATCTGCAGTCATAACATATGGGTAGAATACCATAGCCAAACTGGGGGAGGAGGTACTAAGATAATGATGGTGTAGTTAAGATCCCCTGTAAAACTGCAGTTGCAAAACCTGCTCGGGATCTGGAGTATAAAGGTAGATTGTAATGCTTGGTAAATGTATGCACGGAGCTCCAAGTAGCAGCTTCTAATATGTCATTGGTAACCACCCCTCGTAGGAAAGCTGTAGTGGTGGCCGTGGCTCTTGTGGAGTGAGGCCTGATATTTTCAGTTGTTGTCTTTCCATGAAAAGAGTAGCAGAATCGAATGCAATTTCCTATCCATTTTGAAATTGTCTGTTTGGATATTGCTTTTCCTTGCACTCCAGTTGCATATGCTACAAAAAGTTGGTCAGTTTTTCTGCTGGTTTTAGTTCTGTCCAGATAGTAGCGTAGTTGTCTGTGCACATCCAGGGTGTGCAATAGTTTTTCCCCCCTGTTCTGTGGGTTAGAGAAGAACGTAGGCAAATGAATAGCTTGGTTCAAGGATACCCTGGATACCACCTTTGGCATAAAAGTAGGATTGGTTCTCAGAGACACTCTATCCTGGTGAAAAATAAGGAAAGGCTGCACTGCCATTAGTGCCTGTAACTGATACTCTTCTTGCTGAAGCGATTGCTAGAAGGAAAGCAGTTTTCCAAGACAAGAACTGTAAGTCTGCTGATGCTGCTGGTTGAAAAGGGGGTAGTGTTCATTTTTCCAGCACAAAGTTGAGATCCCATGTAGGCAGAGGAGGTTTCCTTGGAGGTTTTACATTTTTGAACCCTCTTAAAAATTGTCTGAGGAGAGGGTGAGAGAAGATAGGAGGATCCATGTTGTACTCTACTGAAATTGCTGAAGCATGAATCTTAATGGAAGAATAGGCCAGGCCATTGTGGAACAGTTCTGCTAAGTATTCTAGGATGTGTGCTAGGTTTGCCAGTGTGACATTTGTACCCTTCGATGCACTCCAAATGAGGAATCTTTTCCATTTTGCTGAGCATGTTTTTCTTGTGGAGGGTCTGCGAGCCTCCAGGATAATGTCCTTGACTCTCTGAGATAAAACAGTTTGGTTTTGTTTTAAGCAATTTTCCAGGCAGTTAGCTGCAGTGTTTTCAAGTTTGGATGCAGGATCTTGTAGTTGTTCTGCGTTAGAAGTAAAGGCCATAGGGGTAGAGGCCATGGGTTCGTCAGAGACATGCTTTTCAGTAGCGGATACCAATGCTGCCTTGGCCAGTCTGCAGCTATCAGAATCACCTTTGGCTGTTCCTCCCTGATCTTCAGTAGAACTTTGTACATCAATGGGAGAGGTGGAAAAGCATACACTGTTAGGGCCTTCCAGCTGAAAGAGAGGGAGTCCACCCTCCAGGCTTGTGGGTGGTATACTCTTGAGCAGAATTTGTTCAGTTGGTGGTTGAGTGGGGAGGCAAACAGGTCTATCTCTGGCATTCCCCATTTGTTTGTTATGATTTTGAAGATGTGTGGATGCAGCATCCATTCGTGAGCATCCGTGGTAGTTCTGCTTAAGCTGTCTGCTACTGAATTCTCTTTTCCTGGTACGAATATGGCCTGCAGTTGGATGTTGAGATTCAGGCCTAGGTTACACAGATCCATTGCCATCCGGCATAGAGGGTAGGAATGCATGCCTCCCTGTTTATGTACCACATGACTGTGGTATTGTCTGTCCTTATCAGCAGATGTCCTTGCTGGAGGAATGATTTGAATGCCTCGATTGCATGCTTCACTGCCAGCATCTCCTTTAAGTTTATGTGCAAATTCAGTTGGTCTTGAGACCATAGGCCTTGGATACACTTGTCTTCCATGTGTGCTCCCCATCCTAGGTCTGAGGCGTCCGTGGTGATGGTCTGCCATGGTTGTGGTTTGTTGAAAGGCAACCCTCTGTTGGTCTGGCAGGCCTGAGCCCACTACAGGAATTCCTTTTTCAGGCATGGAATGATGGGTATCATGGTTTCTAGACTGTGTCTGTGTTGAGACCATACATTCCTTAGGTACCATTGTAATTTCCTCATATGCAGCCTGGCATGCGGGATCAAGATTATGCAGGATGCCATGTAACCCAGGGCCTGCAGGACTTTCCTTGCAGTAAGCTGAGTTTGTCTTGTCAAAGCCATGAAGTAGACTGGTAGTTGCTCTTGTTTTTCTTCTGTGAGAAAAGCCATCTGAGTTATTGTGTCCAGATCCGCACCCAAAAATGTTATCCTTTGGGATGGCACTAGTCTTGACTTCTGGATGTTGACTGTGTATCCCAAGGCCTGTAACAGGTGTATGACATAGGCCAAATCCTTTATTAGTTTTGTCTTGTTGTCCGCTTGTATTAGGCAGTCGTCCAGGTATGGGTAGATTTGAATTCCCTGAAGCCTGCAATGTGCAATTACTGATGCCAGGCATTTCGTGAATACTCTGGGTGCAGTAGATAAGCCAAAGGGCAATGCTGAGAATTGATAATACTCTGATCCTGCAAGAAATCTGAGGTGTCTTCTGCAATCTGGTCGTATAGGGACGTGCAGGTATGCCTCCTTGAGATCTAGAGTCACCAGACAAGACTCCTTGCCCAACATGGGAAGAAGTTGCTGTAGGGTCAGCATTTTGAATTTTGGCACAAAGAGATATGCGTTTAGTGCGGACATGTCGAGAATAGGCCTCCATTGGGTTTCTTTTCTTGGTACAAGGAATAGTCTGGAGTAAAATCCTTGGCCTTGTTCCATAGGTGGTACCCTTTCTATTGCTTTCATCTGAAGTAAACTGTTGATTTGCCTTAGAGCTTCTGGTTTGGTGGAAGGTTTGGCATTCCGCTCTTTTTTGGTAAAGTGTGGAAGTGAAACCTGTATCCGTTGTCTATTGTTTGCAATGCCCATTTGTCTTTAGTAATGCAATGCCAGTTTTTCGAGAATAAAGCCAACTTTCCGCCCAAGGGTGCTTCCACTTGTTCCCTGGTAGGCGGAATCAGAGCCAAGTCAGAGCCAAGTCATTGTGTCTGTCTTGTGGAAGTGGTTGTAGTTGTAGCTGTGGCAGTACTCCTCTGGTTGGCAGGTTGCCACCGACGACCTCTGTAGGCACCCTTTGATTGACCTCTGCCTCTTGGGCGTCTATTCCTGCCCCTCTGTACTCTGGAGGTATCTGGAAAGGACCAATTCTTTGAAGGCCAGTTTCTGCTGAACCTCGGAGCTTGGACCTGCAGAAAATCCTTTACTGTTTGCACAGATTTTGCTTTTTCTTCCACTTTCTTTAGAATCTCTTGTGCAGGGGAGCCAAATAAACTTTGTTTCTCCATTGGAGCATCTAGGAGTTTAGCCTTGACATGGTCTGGCAAGGATTGCTCTTTTAGCCAGGCATGCCTTCGAATTACTGCTCCAGTCATAGCTGATCTAAATGAAGCCTCCAGTGCATCATAGCCACATTTTAAGAAGTGATTACTGACCTGCTGAGAGTTGTGTACCAAATCCTGAAGGGACTTACGGTCTAAAGGTTCAGGAGAAGAAAGCTTTTTATTCAGCTGATCTAACAAATATTCCTGGTACTGTATCATATGGAATTGACAGTTTAAAGCAGAAAAAGTAGCAGATGTATAAACCTTTTTTCCCCCATCTCTCTAATGCTCTTGACTCCCTTTCAGAGGGTAGGGGGTTTTTGGCAGTGGCAGCTGCAACACCTTTTGGGCCCTGAGAAATAGTTTCTGGGTCTGCAGCATAGGCTTTATACAAAGGAAAGTGAGAATCCGGGACCCTGTAATATCTGTCAGGTATGGCAGGGGCAGGGGGAAGAGAATCAGGGGCAGAACTGACATCATTATATGCATCAACTACTGTTAGCACAGGTGGTATGGCTTAAAGGCCTACGCTGTGGCAAGTGTAAAAAGGTCCTTAGTCTTTCTAAAATCAGAGAAATCCTGACCCTGCCATTGAAAGTGTTCCCTCATTGAGTGTAAAGTCTCCCCAAAGGAAAATTCTTCTGGAGGGGAGGCAGAAGGAATAGAGTCTTCTGCATCTGAATCCTCATAAGGTGAGTATGGCCCTTCCTGATGGTCTGATAAATCAGATCCATCCGAGGAGTAATCAGAGGAGAGGCGCTCAGGGGGTTCAGTCCTAGGCCTTTTGTCAGGAGGTGGTTGAGAGGCCCTGTCTGAGTGAGGTTGGGAACCCCTAATCAGAGATATAAGGTCCTCAGCAAGGCTGAGAATCTGAGAACGTGAGGAAGGTCTCAGAGGAAGATTTTGCGGGTAAAGCCTTTGAAATTTTGACTGCTTTAGCCCTGGAGAAGGCCTTAATAGACATAGAAGCAGGGGGCCTAGCTGCCCCATGTGCAGGAGTAGAAATGTCCAATGGGATAGTGTCGGACAATTCTTGTGCGCTTGCTTATTCGGTAGGGATTTCTGTAGCCAACTCAGCCGGGGCCTCTCTGGCCTCGGTTGTCAGAGGTATGATTTCGGCAGAAGTAAGAACCGAGGACTCTGTTTCAGCCGAAACAGAGACACTCGCGGTAGGCCTAACCGTGGTTTCAGCCGAAACCGCGGGCCGCGAGTGTCGGTCCTTTTCCTTGCGTTTTTTGGCTAAATGTGTAGTCGGAGTCTCCGACGGCATTTTATATGCAAAAGCGGATCCAAAAAACTCTTCTGCAAACTCCGACCGACGTCTAAGAGTCCGTCGGTTGAAAGAGGCACAGGCTAAACAAGCTGATACGTCGTGGTCTGGGCCTAAGCAAGGAAGGCAGTAAGAATGGAAATCCTTATGAGGTATTTGTTTCCCACAAGTTAAACAATTATTTACTTTGTCTGACATCGGCTGAGGCAAGAAAGAGTCCCCAACGGGGTACTTAGCTTTTTTAGAAGTCTTCGATAGCTGAAATCTCTGGATCTGACCGACCGGCACTTGCGAACAGCTTCTGCTTCGGGCACCATGCGGCAAGAAAGACTGAGGAAAATGGAGTCGGCTGATGCCTTTATACCCCAGAAGCTCTGACGTCGGGGAAAGTGCGACAGTAGTAGTCTGCACCATCCTTCTTTCACATATACACACATCACATATAATTTTTAGCATATTTTAGACTGTACATAGCTACTATCTTTGTATATGATTAATTGCCAAGCTGCATTGTATGTCTGATACAAATATTTTGATATGTAAAGCCGCACTGCATCTTTTGATACAAATGTTTTGATATATAAAGCTGCATCGCATTTTTGATATGAATGCTTTGATATATAAATGATCAATTGTGTAAAGATAGTCAACATGACTGTGGAAATCAACAGACAGTGATTTTATGTTTTGTAGTCGTTCGCACAACAATAGAAGCTGTCAGCATAAATGCATTTACCCATGCTTATATATATTTATGCATAGGACGTGATGTAACTGATGTGAATGCTGTGCGGTCGCGTGTGTCATTAACTAGAATGGACACACAATGATTTTATAATTTATTTGGTTGCTATAGAAACCAAGAGTTCCGCATCTAATGTTTAGAATGTGACGTAATTTCCGATCTAATACAGGAACTCTGATTTATTTGACAATTTTAATGAGATGGGGTTTTAGCCTCAAATGATAGGCTTGTTTGTCTTTTTTACATAATATATAAGTGTATAATGATTATTTAATGTTTGTCTGATGAAGCGGTGGAGTGCAGCACAACAAAGCTTCGGCTACAATAAAAGTCTTTTGGCCACATTGTATATCATTGGCTTGCAGACAAATAGTGCCACTATTCAGCTATGGTATGCTCTAGATGGAAGCCACTGATACAGTGCCAGTGCTCAAGAGTGCATTTTCATAGTCTATATTACAGCTGAGCTGACTGCAACTGAACAAGGAATTAATTCAACCAGTTTCAGTGCATCTATGTCTGAACTAGGCAGCATATATAATTTTAAAGAGAAAATAAAAGTTTTTTAAAAATACTAGAGAAAAAAGAGAAAATGAGAGAAGAAAAAGAAAACTATAAACATGTATGTAGAAAGTATTAGAGAGAGAAAGAAGAGTGTATTGAGTATAAAGAGAGAGAAAGTGAGTTGATAAAGAGAGAGAAAAAAAGAGTAATTTTGAGAAAAAAAAAAAGAGAAAAAAAAATAAAAAAAAAAAAAAGAGTAAATAAAAAAAGAGAGAAAAGAGAGAGAATGTTTAATATGTTGAGTTTTATCCCAAGCAGCCCAAAAAGACTGCAGAGATGACCAGAAAACCCCAACCCCAAAAAAAAAACCAAAAAAAAAACCAAAAAAAAAATGAAGCAAAAAATTAAAAAACAAAAAAATGTAAAATTTAATGAAAAAAAAAAAAACCCAAATTTTGAAAAAAAAAAAAAGGAAAAAAAAACAAAATTTTAAAAAAAATTTAACCAAAAAAAGAAAAAAAAAATTTAAACAAAAAACACTTATCTTTCAAACCTCCTCCCCAAAAAAACAAAACTGATTTTTTATTCTCACACTTGCTCCTGAAAAAAAAAGAAAAAAAAAGGAAAAGAAAAAAAAAAAAGTTTTTTAAAAAAAAAAAAAAAAGAAAAATTTTTTGAAAAAAAGAAAAAAAAATTTAATTTTTTACAAAAAAAAAAAAAAAAAAAATTTTGTGGAAGAAAATTAAGTAAAAAAGAAAAAAAAAAAAAAAAAAAAAAAGAAAAAGAAAAAAAAGAAAAAAAAAAATGTAAA
Organism: Protopterus annectens; assembly: GCF_019279795.1. NCBI lineage: Eukaryota > Metazoa > Chordata > Ceratodontiformes > Protopteridae > Protopterus > Protopterus annectens. Next base: position 1,793,509,561 of record NC_056741.1, on the reverse strand, counting down.
AAAAAAAAAAAAAAAAAAAATTGTTTAAATTTTTTGTAAAAAAGAAAAAAATTTTTTAATAAAGTAAAAATAAAAGATGAGAGGAAAAAAAAAAAAAAAAAAAGAAAAAAAAAAAAAGTGGGAAAAAAGAAGCTGTAAAAAGAAAATGTTATAGAAATCTCTGAAAAAAAGTGAAAAAGGAATTAAAGATAAAAAAAAAATTTTTTAAAAAGAAAAGATTATGTTTAAAAAATTAATAAAATGTTAATGAAAAAGAAAAAAATTAAAAAAAAAAAAAAATTTGTAATAAGATTTTTTTAAAATAAAAAGAAAGATTTTTTAAAAAAGAAAGTTTATGTAATTTTTTTTTAAGAATATGTAAATAAAAATGCTATAGTTTATGTTAAGAAAAGAAAATGTATAAGAATAGACAAAAAAAAATTTGAAAACAAATAAAATATGAATTTACAGGATTTTAATTAATAAAGATTAAAAGAAAAGTTTTGATAAAATATATTATTTTTAAAAAAAAGAAAAAGAAAAGTTATAAGAAGAATATATTAAGTTAATAAAAAAAATAAAAAAAAGAATAAAAAAAAAGAAAGAAATGTTTTTAAAATTAAAGTTAAAAGAATTGATTTAAAAAAGTTTTAAAAAATGAAAAAAAGTTAAAAATGAGAAAAAAGAAGAAGAAAAAAAAGTATAATAGAAAAAATTGAAAAAATTTTTGAAAAAGAAAAAATGTTTTTTGATTAAAAATTTTTTTTTATAAAGAAAAAAAAAAGTTTTAGAATTTTAAATTTAAAAAGAGAAAAATTTCTGTTTAAAAAGAATAATTTAAATTAAAAAATGTATTTGATATAAAAAAAAGAGAAAATGTTATAATTGAAAAGAAAAAAAAGAAAAGAAAAAAAAAGAAAATGAAAAAAGAAAATAAAGAAAAGAAACAAAAAGATAAGTAAAAAAAAAAGAGTTTAAAAAAAAAAAGAAAAAAAGAATAAAAAAATGAGAGAAAAAAAAAAAAAAAAAAAAAAAAAAATGTTGAAAAAGAAAGTGTGAAATATTTATAAAAGTGGAATATTTTTTAAGTGAAAAAAAAAAAGGGAATAATTAAGTTGGATTTTTTAAAAGTGTGATATTTTTAAAAAGAATGTTTTTTGTTTTTGTTTTTAAAAAAGATT
>NC_056741.1:1793448401-1793505901 GCF_019279795.1 Protopterus annectens | reverse complement strand
AGTGCACATGCCTCTGTAAAAATGCCAGGTTTTTGTGATATATAAGGAAATGAAACAAATAATTTCAATGCTTTTTCTCGCCTTTAATGTGACCTACAACCTGTACAATTCAATTAAAAAAACAAATTTCTTAAGGGAAAAAATATAAAATAAAAAACTTAAGCTGGATGCATACGTGTGCACAGCCTTACGCTAATACTTTGTTGAAATACCTTTCATTCTTTAACTACTGGGTTCAGATCAGATCCATCAGATCTGATTCAGCCATTACTAAAGCTAGTGGCATCCAAAAATTCTCAAGCTACTCCCTTACCCATAATGCACCAACCCCAATTATCTCAGATCTTGTTTGCTGCCTTACTAGAATATAAAAGATGGAAATTATGAAGGTATATCTGGAGCTTGTATCAAAAAATAAGGACATACAGGTCCACTAAGCAACCATGCTTCATGAAGCATTAAGGATGGGGGTTGGTGGAAGGTGAGTTGATTAACAATGAAAATTAACACAAATGGAGCATTATGGTGCACACACAACTTAAATTAACTGATGGTCAATTTTCCTTCTGGCCTCAACTGTTGGGACAAGTCCACAGCTACCCAATTACCAGGGCGGACTCAAGGAAGGCCATTCCTGAGCACCAACAGAAGCAAGTTGCCCTTCCTCTGGAGAACGGATCCAATTTGGAGTGATTAATAAATGGGGAGTAGCCCAAGTTGCTGCCGCACAAATTTCATCCATGGACACACTGGACGATAAAACTGAGGAAACTGTCATTGATCTGGTTGAGTGGGCTCGAACCGGTTTTGTCAGAGCAATGCCCAATTTGTTATACACAAAAAAAAATGCTATTTGTTATCCATCTAGATAGCTGGACTTTAACTGGTTTACCCAATGTTGGCTCCGTACATGAAACCGATAATTGAATGAGTGATGTTTTTTTTTGTCCTACGCAAGTAAATATGCAACTGTATGAACATCCAATGAATGCAATACATATTCCCTTTTGTTAGAAATTTTTGGAAAATACTGGCAAATTAATAGATTGATTTATATTGGATTCTAACACCACCATTGAAAGATAAGTCTGGTTGATACATAAAGTAACTGCTTTTATGAAAAATCAAGTAAAGAAGTTTCAAACAATGCTTGGATCCCAGAATTTCTTATGGCCAAGGTAACTGCCAGTAAGAAAATTGTTTTCTATTAAAAATAGAGTTCATATGTAGAGGGTTCAAAAGGGGAGCAAGTAAGGCTTCAGAGCAAGGTTAAGGTACCAAGTGGTGTAGGACCTTTAAATGGTGACCTTAACAGCAGAGTGCCTTTTAAAAAAGGTTTTCTCAATTTAGGGGACACTACAGAAGAGCCTTCTATTCCAGAGTGAAAAATAGAAATCGCTAATTGTACTTTAATAAGAACTAGCTCCCTCTTCATAAAAAAAAAAAATGCTAGAAATTCCAAGATTGCATGCATGAATGAATGAGAGCTGAAAAAGTGTGTTAAGATTTTGAGCCCAAAATACAAATCTTTTCCCATTTGCTGGAGTAAAGTTTTTTGGTGGAAGGTCAATGGGAGGACAAAAGAATATGACAGAAAGGAGAAGACAGCACAGGTTTGTTGGCTACTACTGGAACTGGAGGAACCAGGCAGTCAGACTGAGATTTACTATGTCTGGAAGTATCAGGTCTGTTAGGTGAGACAGGAGGTGCGGAATGGGATCCAGAAACCAAGGCTGAACCAGGCAAGCCCAAAGGAACGGAAATCACATTGAGGCCAATAAGGAGCAAGGAGGATGACCTTGCTCTTCAACCTCGCAGCTTTCTGAAGAAATTTAGGTATTAGAGTAATTGGCTCCCCAGATCCTGTGTGTACCCTATCGTGAAGTAGTGTGCTTTGGGGATTAAGGAAAATAGCTGCTGCATTTGTTGCTGGGGGGGGGGGGGTATGAACTGATTGCAGCAAGGCTGGCCTCATTGTTTGAAGATTTTTTCACAATCTTCCTGTGAGAGACCATTCGTGAGGTATAAGAATGCACCAGCTCAACTTGTCTGCTACCACGTTGGACTTCCCTGGAATGTGCAATGCTAAAAGAAAGCGGTTGGAAGACATCGCCCACTGCCACACTCAGAGCTTCTCAACACAATAGGTAGTATTTGGTTCCTCTTCGTTTTCTGATGTACCAGACTACAGACAAGTCGTACTGTATTGCAATTTTCCCCAAATGGAGAGCATTCTGAAATGCCTGCAAAGCTAACTCATCTCCAGAACATTTCTATGCAAATTGATCTCTTCGGTGGAACAGGTGGCTTGGACAGTCTTCCCCAGATAATGCCCCCCCAAGCTGGGAAGTGTCTGTAGTTACTATGGCTTTAGGCTGAGGGGGGAAATTAACAGATGACCTTTTAGAACATGGTCTGAATAAATCCATTTCAGATGTCTCATGCAGATGTGATTCTGATCTTTTAAGACATTGGCTAAGAGACAATTGAGTAGCTAACCATCCACTGCAGAATTCTCATAGAAAACCTGGCAACAGGACCAGTCGGGCTGAAATTGAAGTGCTGCATTTTGCAAATTGAAGTATCTTTTTGAACTGAAATATTGTCTGAACTCTCATTTATGGAAGGGAAGCAATAGGCATCTTTGTACTGAGAAAGGCTCCTATAAACTCTAAAGTCTGTCAGTTCTAGATAAGATTTGTCATACTTCATGGTCATCCACAGATGACAAAGTCTGAAGAACCAGGTGTCTTGCACATATTAGTTGATGGCTGGTCAGAGCAGTAATGAGCCCGTCTAGATATGGTAACACTCAGAAATCCTGTAGTCTGAGGTGAGCTGCTACTACTGCCATGCACTTGTAACCAACCTGGGGGCTGTGGATAGTCAGGACAGTACTTTGAATTGATAATGACTGGCTCCCAGCTGGAAGCATAAGTACCTTCTGGACTGTCTGCTCATCTTTAAGGCATAGTATGCATCCTGAAGGTCTACAGAGCACATCCAGTCATCCTTGTCCAGAAATGGGAGAATGGACTGAACCGTAACCATCTAAAACTTGGTTCTTCAAACTGATTTGTTTAGTTTGGAGAGATCCAGTATTGTTCTCCAGTCCTCAGTTTTCTCCGGCACTAAAAAGAACTTTTAAGTTCTGGATTCTGTTTGGTCTTGTGGGACCTCTTGAATAACTTCTCTAGCAGCTTTTGTATTTGAATTGCCACTTGTTCCCTCTGACTGAGGGAGGCAATGGGGATTTTCTTTGGGATTGGGAGAGAAAAAGGGTATAATCCTCTGGAAATGATCCTCTGCCCCCAAATATCTTTTGTTATATCTAGCCAGTCTCTTTGGTGCAGGAATAAATATCCTCAGACTGTCTCCAGAGGTGGATAATCAGGCCTCCTTTCAGGAGCGCTGGAAGGGTTTGTCAAAGATTCTCTAGCACCATGGGTCTGCGGGCTTCCTCTGCATTCAAGTACCCTCCTCTGGTCTCTTGGGGAACCCACTCAGTGTACATCTTGAAAGGGACTCAGACTTCATGAACCACATTCTTCGACCTCTGTGATTCCTGGAAAAGGTTCTTTAAGATGTTGAATAACACATCCATGACAGACAGAGGGCTTTTCCATCCTTTTCACACCTGACAGTTGTTTTTACCTTGTGGCCAAATTAAGATGATCAGTCACACAGAGCACTAATAAAGGAAGACTAAAGGCTCTGCAAAATTAGAGGGGAATCCAGGTGTCGCCTCTTATGGAAACTCCTAAACCCACTACCCTTGAAGGTTGCTTCCGCTAAATGGGAAATCAACCGCATGGAAGAATTTAACATGGACTGTAGGGTCATCATCTGAGAAGATGCCTGAACATCAGAAATGGCACCCAAAAGGGTAGTTGGCAACTCCTTGATCAAATGCCCTCTTAAGTCTAGTAAAACGTGCCAAATAGCTCAGACACCAATGTGAAGGTCTCCGATATAGACGCTTCCAAAATCAGTCCATCACCCGCAACTTCCTGTTGGGGGGATGGACAATGGAAATTACAACTAGTTCCTCCTTGGTGGCCGCCGCAACGACCATGGCATCAACAGATCTCCCTTCCCTCAAAACTGTCTATACGCTGGTGGTGCCATTATCCTGTCTGGTCTGCGAGGAATGAGCTCTATGGTGTCAGGGTCCTTCCACTCCCACCATGAGATCAAGGAGTACCAAAGCCTCCAGGAGAACAGATTCCTCGGACGTAATGCTGCTGGACGTCCAACCACCTCTGTTTAACGATTTCTAGGATGTCTCCAAAGGAGAGACTTCTTCAGGAGTTGATAGTGATGACCCTTCACCTAAATCTAATCTTCAATGATGGACTCCTACGGGGAATTTAAGTGCTCCTCTTACACATTGTCTTCTTCAGCAACTCCTCAATGGGATGCTCTGGGGAGGTATCAAAAGATTACAATTCCCTGAGCAGGAGCCTGGGCTTTTCTACTGGCTATACTTGTGGAGGGAAGTCAGTGAAGCTGAGCACTAAGATATAGCAGGGGTCTTAGGATCAGAGTGGGAATATACGCTGAACTGTAAAAGCAAAAAATACTCTTCGCAACCTCAAAGGCAGAGCAGCTCAGAGAAACGCCACACCAGGAAATTCGGAAAAAACTTTACTAGTGTATCCGCTACCTCGGCTTTCACCTTCAAGGAATAAATTTCACACCACGCAGCCATCTTTTTATATTATTGTACTAATAGAATAATTGCATTAATTAGAAATAATTATTCATTCTAATGCATTACTCCTATTTAAAGTGAACTAATGCCAATACTTTATATCCAGTTCCATGTTCCCAATTCAGATTACATTACAATATACTTCTCATATATAAAAAACTTTTACAAGTTACAATGGAGAGAAAATATATATAAAGATGTATAAAAATGTGTACAAGAGAAAATACAGCAGAAAATCAACTGCCACAGGTTAAACAGGACTGATATAAATATTACAAACATTTCTAGATATAAAACTTGATGCAGAAATTAGCGACAAAAACTAGCCACAAAATTTTAATACAAAACATTATAATGTGTTTAAACAATTTCAACTATCTACCTAATTATATAAATAACTCCAAGACTCAATTGTATTGACCCCTGGCCTTGTATGTTTTACCACTGATATTGGCTACATCTGTGTTTTTGATCTTTTTTACACACTACATTTTCCACAAGGAAAGCTACCCTTTCTTCAATGTTCTTTACCCAGCTTCCTTACAGACAGCAATTCTTTCAAATTTTTAGATCTGCTGTAGGAAAATGTTACTCTCCCTGGAAAATGTTTCCCAAACCTCTCAACAATAATAGGCCAAAACCTCAACACTTCTGAGAATGGTAAGTATTTATAGAGTCTTGGGGAGTTTATACAACTGGGTGTAACTGTCCAGTAATAAAATGGTATACTGGGCAAACTAAGGGCAGTAAAAAAAAAAAATACGAATCATGGAACATTTAGGTGACATCAGGAGAGTTAGAATGAAAAGCCCTGTGGCGGACCATTTTGTCAGGTTCCATGAAGGCTCGGACAGATCCTTCTTTTATAGTGTGTTGGCCAAGCCAAACCAGCAGCAAGGAGATGAACTAACAAGTAAACTGACTTGGTTAGAAACCAAATCTACCAACTTTAGAACCCTTTATCCTAGGGGGTTAAATATAGATATAATTTTGAATATTAGAGATCAGATAGCTGAAATTGTTTAAACATTTTTTGTATTAAATTTTTGTAGCTAGGTTTTGTACCCATTTTCTGCATCACGTTTTATATCTAGAAATGTTTGTAATATTTGCATCAGTCCTGTTTAACCTGTGGCAGTTAATTTTCTGCTGTGTTTTCACTGTTGTACACTTTTTTTTTTTTTTTTTTTTTTTTTTTTTTTTTTACACATTTTTCTATGTATTCTCTCCAGTGTAACCTGTAAAAGTTTTTATACATGAGAAGTATATAATATTGTAATATAATCTGAACTGAGAACGTAGAACTGGATATAAAGTATTAGGCATTAGTTAGTTCACTTTAAATAGGAGTAATGTATTAGAATGAATAATTACTTCTAATGCAATTATTCTATTAGTGCAATTCTATAAAAAGATGGTTGCTTGGTGCAAAAATGTTTTCCTTTAAGGCTAAAGCAGAGGTACCATATACACCGTTTTTTTTCTGAATTTCCTGGTGTGGAGTGTGTTATTTTCGATTGATAGGTGTTTAGTTTGTAAGCTCAGAGAGAAGCAGTCAGATATGAGAAGACAAGCTCCTGAATCCTAGGTCTCTCCAGCTCAGAGGGCAAAACCCTGAAGGTGGAAGCCTGAGCCAAGCTATACAGTACCAAGACTCCAAGGTATAGAGACTGCTCTGAAAGCTTCGGAGTTGAAGGCAACACCTCGGATCAGAATGGTAGATTATGGCTCTGACAGCGCTCCAAAACCAAAGGAATCAGAGCTCTTGGAGATCATCTCTGATCCAAGGATTAAGTTATCCTCTGATCCAAGCTAGATGGATCCGAATAGCTCTGATGCAAAAACTCTGAATAAACAGGAGTTAAAGGAGGATTCTAAAGGGGGAGTAGCAGACATATGGATCTCCTGAACCAGAGGAGTAGAGTCAAAGGAACACCAATATGGTTCTGCACCAACAGAATATTCAGTCGCTCCATTTCTTTCGGTAAGGGTTCTGGAACAGCAAGTGGAGTAAATGGATGGAGATCCAGGCCTTTCTAAAGAAAGAAGGTACCCAAATCAGGAACTGGATCCACAGACAGAGTACCTAAGTCCTGAGAAACTTTGGTAGTTTGACAGTCAGAAATGCAGGTGGTTTCGTATCAGCCATCTAAATCAGAGGGGGTTTGATTTTATCAGATCAGATATTTTTTCCTTAGCGGAATTATGAAGTTTGACCTTTTTTGGATCCAGGGTTGAGACCAGCTCCTTATGAGACCTCTTCCTGGAAGAGTCCGATGCTCAAGATACGTCTTAGGAGACTATGACTAACTTTTTCAGTTTTCAAATTTACAAAAAGCAGAAGCGGCCTCCAATATAGCTTCCTCAAATGAAGGACAACTTTTTAAGATAAGCTTATTTTTGCATTCTACCAACGATCGAGGATTAAAACAGTGACAAATAGAACAATCCTCTTACAAATGGAGGGGCACTAAGCAGCAGAAAATGTGTGGGTGTCAGAAATCAGCTGCTTGTGCCAACGCTTAGTACATTTCTTAAATCCTACTGATTTATCAGTCATCTTAAACTCATTCTTAAATGTAGAAAGACTTCTAAAATAGAAACAAATTAGAAAGAAAAGGGATAGAAATACCAATGGTAACTACAACGTTGTAGAGATGTAAGATACTAATAGTATCAAAGTACAAAAGAACTGCCCAATAGACAGAAAACAATTAGGAAATTAGCAATGAATGGTAAGGGATAGTATAAAAAGATTTGAAGAAAATGTCTGAAATATTAACTAATGCTAAAGAGAACTGGAAATCATGTATTTTGCATGAAGTGGCAAAACATAAGACGCAACTGCAGCTGGTGCATTATAGGTAAGGGAGAATCAAGAGTTTTGGGTTCCCATGAGCTTTAGGAATGGCCAAGTCAGATCCAAGGGATAGAAACCAAACCCAACACGAGGACAGAATGAAAATTGACATCAGATTAAATGCATCTTCTAGGTCATCTACGGACTGAAAAAAAAATGGTTTTGTCTCTGGCAGGCCCATGAAGGTTCAGTACCTCAGCTATACTGAACTGAGATACCGAATACTCAGATATCCCACTACAACTTTTACTTCATCCTATGAATGGTGCCTCCAAACAAGATCCTCTTGAAGATAAGGTGACTTGGGGTGGGGGGGGGGGTGACATCTGTCCCAAATAAGAGCTCATCTAGGTCTAATGTATCTAAATCTATTTCAAAAAGTAATCAAATCCATCTTTCATAGAAGGCTTCATTGACACCTCGTGCAATTCCAAAAGATGGCCGTTTAGATGGACCCACGTGACCTAAAGCAAATCCAGTGGACAGCAGAGACTTTTGACATTCTGAGACAGCTTCTCAAAGGGCCATCCTAGAAGCTTGTAGGCAGGGAGGAGAGGGCCACTACTCAGTCTCCAAGAATATCCTCTCAAAGAACAGACACTGCCCTTCCATTAACAATAAGTAAATGCCCCTCATACTACCAAAATTCTAACAGAGTGCCTGCAAAAGACGAGGAAGATTATAAAGCTCTGCAAGTACAGTCAGTGCACTGGGCTCTTGCAGAGAGGAAACCCAGAAGTGGTCAATGCAAACAGTAAATATTCCTACCACTACCTGAAGATTGACAGCAGTTTGCATTACCTTTTAAAACAGCTCTCTCAGGTCAGACACAACCAGTGTTGTGCTGAGGACTGCAAAAATCTATTAAAGTAAAACCAGAAGATGGATGTCTTCACATGAGCAGTTCTCATGGAGAGAGCGCTGTACAGCAGCATTTACTCAGATGAACACTGGGAAATTCAGCCATGTTCTTTCTAATGTTTGGAGGGGGTCCTGCAAAATGGATACTTAAATGATTAGCACACACTGTAAATGCTCTGAAGACAACTTCCTATTGCCGTGTTCCCAAATATCCTTTTATCAGCCACAGTGAACAGAAATCAAAGTGATAATTCAGGAGTCTGAGCAGAGAAGCGCAGTACCTGAAGGATATTATAGTTCCCACCATCAGAAAGCAATATCCATTCAAGGTAATTTTTGCAGCACTTCAAATCAACTTAACACTAAGCTCAACAGGACCTGCTCCTAAGCAAGGTAAGAGGGCACAAAAGGCGAAGTGAGAAGAGCAGGGAACTGTTACTTAAATCTGTGATGTTACTCATCCCTTTTAACTTCCAAACAGTCAGGGGGGGGACAAAGCTGCGTTTTTTTTTTTCTTTATTAAGTCAGAGAAGGCCATAACCACAAGAACATGGATGACTAACGTATCCAAAAGCTAAAGTCTGGTCAAATCATCCTCTACTTAGGACCCTATGGACTGCATCTCCTGTTCAACTGCCCAAAGAAAGATGCCTTCACCTGGCATCTTTCATGGCTGCCACATGTTGGATCAGTAAGTAAGACTAGCTCTTCTTTGCAGCATCCAGCCACATGGCTTGAAATATTGAACGTGACAGACATTTGCTTGGCAGCAAAAAAGTATGATTGTTTAAGTAAACTTACCAGAAGAGATGTTCAAATATCACTGCTACAGCTGCCATAGCTGTACAGATTATATCCTTCCAAGGATTTAAATGCCAGCCAGCTTCCAAATCTTCAGGGCACCTCCCACATGCAGTTTGGCAGATGCAGCTGAGCTGCCTAACCTCACAGGTTTGAGTGCAAAGCCCTTCAGAGCATTTATGCCAGAGGGGAACGGCTGAGTCATGAGAGGGCATTTAAGTACAGCAGTGTACACTTACCATAAATGTAGATGTTGGAGTGTATTCACTGTTGCAGTCATAACATTTGGGTTATCCCTGACAGGGTAGCCCTCGGCTGGCCCAAATACCAGAGGCGTAGTATTTCTTCATCAGTTGCTGTCGCTTCAGGACTGACATCAGGTCATCAGTAGTATAAACTAAGACGGCAGACGCCATTACATCCGTTTTTCTTGCACTGTCAGGAGCCCCCAAGTGGGAGCCAGTTTATTGTGGAAGGACCCCACCAGTAGAAAGTAAATACCAAAATGTCCCTTGTATGGAGAGAGAGAGAGAGAAAGAAGAGGGGGATGGAAGGAGGGAAACCAGGACTGCAACAGTGAATACACTAACATCTACATTTATGATAAATGTACATAACTGTACTATGTTCTTTATGTTTCACTGATGCAGTCATCACATTTGGGTTGATTCTCAAAGCTGAGGAAAAGGGAGGAGGCAGTCAAGGAGACTAGGGGCTGGCTAGGATGCCCTGCAAGACTGCAGTGGCAAAGCCTGCCCTGGATTTGGAGAAGAGAGGCAGCTGCCAATGTGTGGTGAAAGTGTGAACAGATGTCCAGGTGGCAGCTTCCAGGATGTCCCTGGTGGGGACTCCCCTGAGGAAAGCTGCAGAGGTGGAGGCTACTCTGGTGGAATGAGTCCTGACCCCCTTAGAGGGAGGCTTTCAGTGTTGCTTGCAACAGAAATGGATGCAGGGTGCTATCCATTTAGAAATTGTTTGGAGATGGCTTTGCCATCTCTGCCCCTGCAGCAAAGCTAACCAGCAATTGTTCAGACTTTGAATGATTTAGTCCTGTCTAGAGAGAATCCGAGCTGTTTGTGCACATCTAGTGTGTGCAGGATCCTTTCCCCCTTGTTCTGTGGGTTAGGGGAAAAGGTGGGCAAATTAATGGATTGGTTGAGACGCATTTGACACCACTTTGGGCATGAAGGCTGTGCTAGTCTTGAGGGAAGCCCCGTCAGCATGGATGATGAAGGGCTTCCACAGCCATGAGTGCTTGCAGCTCGGAGACCCTTCTGACTGAAGTGATGGCCAGAAGAAAAATGGTCTTCCAGGAGAGAAATTTTCAGTGCTGAAGATGCTGGTTCGAAGAAGGGCAGGGTGAGCTTTTCCAACACAAACTTAAGGTCCCAAGCTGGGGTAGGTGCTCTTCCGGGTGGCCTCAAGTTGCTAGCCCCTCATAGAAATTGTTTGATCAGAGGATGTGAGAAAAGGGGCTGCTCAGTGGGGAAATGAGCAGAGATAGCAGAGGTAAGAATTTTAAGAGAGGAAAAAGACCACTGTGTAGGTCAGCTAGCGAATCCAGGATGACAGGGAGGGAGGGCTGTGCCATATCGGCTCCCTTAGCTTGAATCCAGGTGCAGAATTTTTTTCCATTTGTCAGCATAAGTCTTCCTAGTGCTAGGGCGTCTGGCCTAACATATAACATCTAGAACCTGTTTATGGAGGTTGGCAGATTGATCAGTGGTTAGGGAATAAGCCAAGCTGTCAAATTGAGGGTCTGCAATTGGGGATGCATGAATTTTTTCCCTCTGCTTCAGGAGGGTTGGGGTCAGAGTGAGATGCTATGGTGGCAGTGGGGACAGGCTGCATAGCAGTGGGTACCAGTGCTGGCGAGGCCAGTCTGGAGCAATAAGAATTGTCCTTGTTTTTTTCTCCCTTATTTTGAGTAGTACCCTGGTAGTAAGAGGTAGTGGAAGAAAGGCATAGACAGATAAGATTGACCCCGGGGAAGGACAGGGCATCTACTTTCCAACACATGCAGTGATGCTCTCTGGTGCAGAACATGCTGAGCTGATGGTTGGTGTGGGAGGCAGAGGTAGACTTCCGGGGTGCCCCATTTCAGAGTTATTAGGGTGAAGTTTCTTTTGTCTAGCTGCCACTCGTGTGGGTCCAGAAGATTTCTGCTTAAGTGATCTGCCAGAGAGTTTAGAGAACCTGGCAGGAAATGTGCTAACAGGTTTAGCTGCATGGCAGAGCCTGCGTGCTAAAGGTTCATGGCCAGCCTGCATAGAGGGTAGGAGTGAGCCCCTCCATGCTTGTTGATGCACCACATCAGCCTCCATGGGGAGAAAAGAGGCCTGAAAGCTGTCAATGCGTTCTGGACAGCTAACATCTCTTCTTGGTTGATGTGCAGATGGATTTGCTGTGGGATCCATTGGCCCTGTATGCACCTGCTGTCCAGGTGTGCACCCCAGGCATAGTCTGAAGCATTTGTGGTGAGGGTCTAGGAGGCGGGAGTGGTGGTGAGAAAGGTATTCCCTTGTTGTGGGAGCATGCTGCTGTTCACCAAAGAAAATCTTTCCTGAGGCAAAGTATCATGGGTATAAGAGTTTCCAGGTCTTGAGAGTGTTGACACCAAAGGCTTTTTAGGTACCACTGAAGTTTCCTCATATGCAGTCTGGCATATGGAATGCGTAGAATGCAAGATGCCATAAACCCTAGAGCCTGCAGGACTTTCCTTGCAGATAACTGGGGTCTGGTGGCTAGGTAAGAAAAGCAGGCTGTCAGGTAAGTTTGCTTTTCTGGTGTAAGGAATGCCATCTGGGATGCTGTGTCCAGGCTTGCTCCCAGGAATATAATCCTCTGGGTGGGTACTAGTTTGGATTTCTTTTCGTTGATTGTGTACCCTAGGGAGGTCAGTAGGGACTTTACAAAGGCCAGGTGCTTGAGCAGATTTTCCAGTCTGCCTGAATTAGGCAGTCTAAATATGGGTAAATATGGACATTCCTTTTTCTGCAAAAGGGAATGGACAGAGCCATGCATTTGGTGAAAACTCTGGGAGCAGTAGATAAGCCAAAGGAAAGTGCATAGATCCTGCACTGAAACGTAGGTATTTCCTGCATGATTCCCTGATACCATCCTGTTTTTTGGCTTATTTTTACTGGTTATTGTTTCTAGCAATTTATATATAGCACTTATTGCCTGCTGCATACTTTTTACTGTATTTTATTGCTATTAACTAATCTGCACAGTTCAACTAAAATTGTCTGCCTTACAGGGGTCTGAGAAATAAGTTTGACTGTCACACTGTTTGTAAAGCTTTATAACTAGTTTCACTGTGTGAAAGGTATTAATTTCTGTACTTAAGCACCTATTTTCTCTGATTTCCTGCCAAGGAGTGTACCATATAACTGATTTGTTTGCAGTTAAAAAGCATTCTGTAGAGTCTCCTTGCTCCGTTATCTGTTTAAAAACTTTCATTTTGTGGCTCACTGCTGTTATTCTACTGTGATAAACATTTCTGTAGCATTTGCTGTCTGAAAGTGTAGGATAGTAGCTTTTTTGTTCCGCACCCGCTCTCCCTGTTGGTGTCTTGCTGTTATACTTGGTGGCTTTGCAGTTGCCCGCCTCTACTGTAAATTTGATCTGGGACACTCTTCCATGTCTAGTGTCGTTAATTCATTTTACCCAATACAGAGAGAACATTTCAGAAGGCCAACCCACTTAGTTTCCTAACCTTGAGTTATCTTCTGCTTCTCCTCTCTCCCTTTCCTTTACAAAAAAACTTTGCTAGAGTCTCCCTGTATTCTGATCAACAAAGAGAAAAATTACACTTCTTTCCTTCCTTCCCTGTAACTAGTCTAGTCCAGATACAGATTGGCTGTATATCCAGGACTGTTTGTAAGCTTCTGAGCCCCCCAAGCCCGTCTGTGTTGGAGGGAAGCCTGCTAGCTTATCACTGGGAGTGGCAAGCACTAGGTAACCTACCACATGAGTGGTTTCTGGCTCAAATTGTAATTCTTGGCCGTTTGGGCAGTTTTTCCACCTCTCTCAACTTCCTGATTTAAAGCCCGCATTTGCACTTGTCCACCCCTCCCCTCCTGAAACTAGTCTAGTCCAGATACAGATTTGCTGTATTCAGGACTGTTTGCAAGGTCCTTCCCACAAACAAACACACACACACACACACACACACACACACACACACACACACACACACACACACACACACACACACACACACACACACACACACACACACACACCAAGCCTGTGTTGGAGGGAAGTCTTCTAGCTTATCATTGGGTAGTAAAGCACTAGGTAACCTATCAAACAGAAGGAGTAGTTCTGGCCCAGAAATTGTAGTCATTGGCCATTTGGGCAGTTTTTCCATATCTCTCATCTTTCTGATTTAAAACACCACATTTGCACTTGTTTCTTTCCTGTAACTAGTCTAGTTCAGATACAGATTCTTAGTTTTAGCACTTGAATTTGCTTATTCGTTCTCAGAACTTTTTCAGAACTTGTTGTAAGCACTAAATAAGCTACAAATTACTACAGCACTCAACCTTCCCCATTACCTAGCGTTTAGTGTCATTAGCCTATTCTACCTAATACAGAGAGAGCATCCGAGAAGGCCAACCCACTTAGTTTCTTTCCTTCTGTTCCTTCTTCCTCCCTTTCTTAAAAATAATTGCCTGAATCTCCTTGTGTTCTGACTGTGCTTCTCAAACATTTTGGAAATGAGTATATTTTAGTGCATTTATTAAAACTATATTTGTCTTAATATTGCTACAACTCAAGTGCTCTAGGTTGCACTGCATCTGAATTGTTTTAGCTGCTTTTCTGTATATATACACTTCTGTATATGCAGACTAGCTACTTATCCTACTGTATTACTGCCTCAAATAGTTTTTCAGTTGTGCACTTCCCCTGCTTCATTTAAAAAGTTTTAAATTGCTAAAGTTTTAAATTGCTAATTTTGTAGAGTTTTAATTGCATTTACTGTTTAGGGCTACACACTCGAGTGTGTTCGCCTTTTCTGTGTTTATTGCATTGTTTGGCCTGTTGTAACAAAAAAAAAAAATACTATCTTGTCTGCTCGTTTCCCGCCTTCCCTAGCTAGTATAGTCCAGATCCCAGGCTTTGCTGGTTTCAGGATGTTATTTTCTGTCCTCAGAGCTATCCAGACCTTGCTGTGGTACAGAGAAGTCCTACTGCTTACCAGTGGGAGTGGTGAGCATTGTACTGCCTAACACTAGAGTAGTTTCCAGCTCTGAAATTGTAATTTTATTAGCCATTTTTGGCCGATTTCTACCCTTTTCAACTTTCTGGCTTAAAAACGCATGTGTTTGCGCATTTTCACATCGTGCAGCACTTGAGAAGTACCTCCCAGGACTACATGGAGACATGGAAGAGCCCTCGGATCATGTGGCCCAGGCAGGTATGACCCTAGCCCTGAGTAGCATTCTGCCTTTGCCCAGAATGATACCACAGTACAAGGACAAATGATTGACTTCAACAATTGGCTAAGCTTCTGGTGTCATTCAAAGGGGGATCCAGTACCTGTCTGCCTGGGGCGACATGGACAAACGACAATGTTTTGCCAGAGATGGTCTGCACCAGTCACCCCTGGGATTCAGGTTACTGGCTAAAGCTCTTGCCATCCCTATAGTGCCTTTTTTAAGCAAGGTTCAAAGGACAAAACCACCGTAACAGATACAAGCATGCAAAAATCTGAAGGTAATGCTACTCAATGCTAGAAGTCTAAACCTCAAAATGCACGCTCTTGAGGCACTGCTAAAAATGGAGAACATTGATATCTGTGCAGTAACGGAAACCTGGATCAAAGCTCCCGACAGCAGCCCTGCAATACCAGGCTACAACTCTTACCACACTTTTCAGCCACCAAACCAAGACCGAAACACTGAAGGTGGAGGAGTGTCCATACTCACCAAGGATACTCACACCTCCACGCTAGTTGCCCAACACAATGCATCTGAAATTCTCCAGGTGCAACACTAGGTAAGACTGCAATCCAAATTGTAGCTTGCTACAGATCCGCCACCATGCCTCTAGAGTCTCACTACACCTTTCTAAACATACTGGAAAATATTAAGATACAACCAAACACCCTAATTCTGGGTGATTTCAACTACCCTGCCATTAACTGGGAAAACTACTCTGGTACCAACAACTTTTCCAAACGGTTCTTGGAATTCATGAAGTCCAGCATCCTGGATCAACTAATCCAGTGTCCCACCAGGGGGTCCAATATCCTAGACCTGGTCACTACCAACATGGGGGATAGATGCTCCACACCAGTGGTCACCCCCTCATTGGTCAGGTCTGACCATAAGCAAATCACCCTTGACATCCACATCCCACCCCCCCCCCCACCCTCCAGTAAGGAAGCCTCCATAATAAAACTTCTCCAAAGCCAACTTCATGCTACTCAAGTCAGAAATGACAAACTTCATGATACCCATGCAGACGGGAGCTGAAAGTTAGACTGCTGAATCATACATTAAGGCACTGTATGAGCACATCCACTCGTGCATGAATTGTGCCATCCCAAACAGAACCAAGACTCTCCTCCGAAAAAGGAAGACAATCTGGTGGTCCCCTGCCATAAACAAGCTATACAACAGACATTAGAAACCGTTGCAGAAGAGAGGAAAATCCCAGGATGCAAAAAAACTCCCTTACCAGCCTCAGTAAGAAGCTGAGATCCCTCAAAATCCTCCAAAACTAGTTACGGAAATAAAATTGCCAAAAATTCGAAAGACAATTACAAAGCATTCTATAGTTATGTCAAGAATCAAAACGGAAATGCTCAGATCTGCTCTGAGCTACAACAAAATGGCATTAAATATACTGATCCTAAGGATATTGCCAATATCCTGGCAGATCAATTTAGTGCCAACTTCACCCCCCTCTCCCCCCTAAAAGGCCCCATCTCAATACCAAAAGATTGCCAAATTCTGGTAATCATGGCCACACAGGTAGAAACTCTCCAAAGCTAAGAAAACAGCAACCATGGGACCAGACGACATCCCAGGCTGTGTACTAAATGAACTGGCTCCTCACCCAAGTGGCATGTTTAATCATAGCTTCACCTCAGGCTTCATGCCCACTGAGTGGCGCACAGCTAGTTATCCCACTCCACAAGGGGGGACTGGACCCCAGGAACTACAGTCCAGTCTGACGAGCCTGATCTGCAAGGGCATGGAATGCATTGCCATGGAACTTATAAACAAAGACATTGGCAACCTTCAAACACTGGACCCCACCCAGTTTGGGTTCATGAAGGGCCGATCTTGTCTTCTGAACCTGATTGACTTCTTCAGTCTCCAGAGCTGTGGACGAGCATAAGGCAGCCCCACACAGCCTATCCGGACCTCGTCAAGGCCTTCAACACCATCCCCCACTCTGGAATCATAGATAAACTTACTAAGCTGGGCATAAATCCCTACATCACTCACTGTGTTGCCAACTGGCTTACTGACAGAACCCAGACTGTAGAAGTAGCAGACTCCAAAATCCAGCTCCAGACAAGTGGAGTACCTTCAGGGTTCAGTCCTGGGACCACTCTTGTTTGGTATCTACTTCTCTGAAGTACAGGCCAACACTAAGGGACTCTGGCTAACAAAGTTCACAGATGATTGCAAACTGGGAGCCATTATTGAATCCCCAAATGATATGGACATTCTACAAAAGGGCCTTACAGAAACAGATGCTTGGTGCCAGAGCCATGGGCTCAAGCTTAATGCCAAGAAATGCACAGTTATCCCCTTTGGGGAAAAAAACATGTACCCATGAATTACCACATAGGTGGCAGTACTCAACACCAAAAATGTGATGAGAGACTTAAGGACACAGGTGGATAGTGGTCTCACCTTTGATAACCACATCGCCACAACAGTCAGAAAATCCTATGTGGCACACCATCACCAAGGGCTTTTCATCCAGAAAAGAGGAGGTCACTGTCCCACTGTACTCGTCCCTCAGACCCATTACAGAGTACAGTGCCCCATTTGGTATGTACCTCCCAAGACATCTGCAACAGCTGGAAAGACCGCAGAAATACCTCACTAAGAATCACAGGCCTAAATGCAGATGCTCTATGCAGACGGTCTAAAAAAAAAATTCCAGCTATATTCTGTGGCATATCATCTACTCAGAGGCGATCTCTGCTCAACATACAAGCCCATGTCAAACTCTGAGCTGTTGGACATGCTCCACTTAAAAGAAATCCCAATCCCTCAGAGCCACATGCTCCAGGGATCTAAACCTTGTCATCACAATGAATACATGCTGGAGGGACAGGTTCCTGACCCAGAGACTCCCCATACTCTGTCCATACATGTCAAGCAGAGCACCTCCTTGGCCCTCTACAAAAGGAACCTTGATGATTGACTGGGAGACAGGAAATTCACCCCGGGGATCATGTCAGTCGCCCTGCTAAACAGGGGTCCAGGGAAGTAAATATTGTGGGAAGAAATATCCAGGGAATTGTTATGGCTAGGCTTGTATAGGCCCCTAGGGCCGACAGCAGAGTACCAACCTATGATAGGAATGTGGAGGCAAGCCTTTTGGGTCCAGGGTGGCTAGCCAAGCATCCTTGGAGAACATGGGTAGCAGTCGCTGGAGGGTGAGCATTTTGAATTTTGGTAACACCAGGAAGGTGTTTAGAATGGATAGATCGAGGATGGGGTGCCGGGTGCCTTCCTTTCTAGGTACCAGAAAAAGTATGGAGTAGAACCCTTGGCCTTTCTGTTCTGCAGGAACATGCTTTACTGCCCTCATACAGAGTAGGGAAAGGACCTGCTTTTGCTCCTCTGCCCACTGGTTTGGAGGTAAATATGGGAACCCTTTTGGGGCTGGAAGTGTGTGGAAAGAAAATCTGTATCCCTGGGACACTATGTTGAAGACTCAGTGGTCACTGGTAACGGTGGCCCAGGTGCTTCCGTGAAAGGAGAGTTTTCCTCCTAGGGGTAAGTGAAGGTGGGCAGAGGGAGGGGGGGGTGGAGGAGACATTGAGAGTTCTTACCATGAGGGGGTGGCTCAAAACTCCGTTTTTTTGAAGTGGAGGAATTCCACTGTTCTGATCTCTGCATTCCCTGTGGCTGTCTGGGGGGGGGTCTGGGCTGAACTGACCTGGTGGGGAGCAGGAAAGGACCAGTGCTTGGAGGGGCAATGCCTACTGAACCTGGGTGGCTGGAACTGTAAGAAATCCTTAACAGGCTGCATAGATTTAGCTTTTTCTTCCATCTTTAAGACCTCCTCTGCCTTGGTACCAAAGTTGTCGTTGTGCAAGAGTGCATCCAACAATTT
The DNA here is from genome assembly GCF_019279795.1 of Protopterus annectens. NCBI lineage: Eukaryota > Metazoa > Chordata > Ceratodontiformes > Protopteridae > Protopterus > Protopterus annectens. The sequence continues at coordinate 1,793,487,347 of NC_056741.1, read as the reverse complement.
AGATTTAACATGGTCTGGCAAGGGCTGTTCCTTAAGCCATGCATGCCTTCTACGAACAGAACCAGTGACGGCTGCCCTGCAAGAAGCTTCTAGGGTGTCAAAACCACAGTGTAAGGTGTGCTTAATTACTTGATTTGCAGAATGCACCAACTCTTGTAACTCTTTAGATTCTGCAGGAAAGGAAGACACTTAAAGGACTTCCATGGTATGTTGCTGAAATTTTAGCATATGGAACTGGCAATTTAGTGATCTGATAGCAAGAGTAGCAGAGGTGTATAATGTTTTACACCATCTGTCTAGTATTTGGGAATCCCTATCTGAGGGGGTGGGATTCTTAACAGAGGTTGCTTTAATACCTTAAGGCCCTTGAGAAATTACCTCAGGATCAGCAGTAGGATTTTTGAAAATAAATTTATGTGAGTCAGGGACTCTAATACCGGTCAGGTTTTCTGGGTGCAGGAGGTAGGGTGTCAGGAGTCAAACTGGATTCCATGAAAAGATTGTCCACAACATCCCGGACTGGGAGAATGGCCAGGGGTCTGTGCTGGGGAAGATCTAAGAATTCCTTAAGGTCTCTTTTTAGACAGAGGGTAGTCCTGACATTCCCAATGGAAATGCTCCCTTAAGGTATGAAGGGTTTCCCCAAGGAAACTTCCTCGGGGGGGGTGAGGCTGAGGGAATGGAATCCTCTGCATCAGAATCCTCAAGCAGAAAGAGGCTGCATGCCTTCATATTCAGATGCATCAGAGCCAGACTCCTGTTCAGACGATACTGGGAACAGTTTTTTCTCTTTTGGAAGGGGTAGCTTGGCTTTCCCTCATAAGCATGATAAAGGTCTTCCACCATTTTAAGCATTTGAGACTAAGGGAAGAAAGCAGGTGCCTGAGAGTGGGTCGGTTTCTTGAGTGTGGTTCATACCCTGGACCTTAGAAACTGTAGTTTACAAAAGAACGGCAGATGCGAAAGACAGTTTTGGGTTGAGAATTGGTAGTGCAAAGTGCTTCCTCGGGAGCTGGTGCTTGCTCAGCGGCTCCGGACTCATCCAAGGGAGAGACAACCGCAGGATCTGTAGTCGAAGAGTTTTGTGGCATACCGGGCTCTGAAAGGGTCTCTGTAGCGGCCTGCGAATCCACAGAAACAGGCATCAGGGGCTGTGAAAGCGCCTCACTGAGGACCAGAGAACTGACTACTAGCTTATCTTTATCCTTACGTTTTTTTCGGAAGATCTGCTGTCAGATGGCTTACTGAAGCCAGATCGGAATAAGAGGACTGTAAGCGAAAGTATCTAGCTACAACAAGGGCCTGACAATGTATAGTTCTGGTGTTGAACAAATCACAAAAGCGACAGTGGGGGACGTCGTGGTATAGGCCTAAGCAAGTGACACAGTAAGAATGAAAGGCTCTGTTGTGGTATTTGCTTTCTACAGGCAACACAATTAACTTTTTAACATCGGTTAGTGCAAGAAAAAAAGGATCCCCAACGAGGTACTTAGCTTTAGAAGACTTCAGCTTCAATTTGGAAGACGAAACTTGGGTAGTGGCCGACCTGCACTCGTGTGAACTGATTCTGCTTCGGGCTCTGTGGCAAGAAAGACTGATGTAATGGCATTGGCTGCCTTACTTTATACGACTACCTCACGTCAGTCCTGAAGCGACAACTGATGCAGAAATACTAAGCCTCTGGTATGCGGGCCAGCCAAGGGCTACCCTGGCAGGGATAACCCAAATGTGACGATTGTAACAGTGAAACACGAAGATAATTAGCAAAAATACATACACACCCTAGTACAATATAAACAAAGGAAAAGGGAGGGACTGATCATTCGAACATCTAATATTATGGTTAAGTTTACTTAAATATGAACACAGTTCAGTTGTTTATGAGTGCTGCAGTAGCCTTAGTTATATGGGAAGATTATCTTATCTTACATTTGGGAGGTGGAAAGAGAAGGGTCCAGAAGCCCCTGCAGCATGGCCCTAGCAAACCCTAATCTAGACAAGAAAAGGAATCAAGCTTAGTGTGCTGTAAAGGTAGGTACAGAGGACCAAGTTGCTTCTTCTAGAATCCAACCCTTTCCAAAATGGGATAGATCAAACAAAGGCACTGAAAGAATGGGCCCAGACTCTTCCTGGAATAGTTTTGTAGCGGTAGTAAAAAACGGTAATAGCCTGAAACAACCACCTGGAACAGTCTGTTTTGACACAGGATGTCCTTTAACTTCACAAGAGAAGATCTGAGAGTTTGCTCTAGCAAGATGATACCAAAGTTGTGTGGACACCCAAGACGTGATGTATTCCTTCTCCCTTATTTTTAGGCCCAGGAAAGAAAACATGGAGATGATTAGCTTGGCTTAAAGTAAACTCAGATACCACCTTACACACGGAAGGATTACTTCTTGAAGAAAACTTCTCTAGGGAATATGTCAGGGTCGACTTGCCGGAAGAGCTAGCAACCCAGAAACTCTTCTTGGACAGGTCAGAGCAAGAAGTGTGAACTGATTCTGCTTCGGGCTCTGTGGCAAGAAAGACTGATGTAATGGCATTGGCTGCCTTACTTTATACGACTACCTCACGTCAGTCCTGAAGCGACAACTGATGCAGAAATACTAAGCCTCTGGTATGCGGGCCATGTAAAGAATCTCAAGTTAGCCTGCTGAGCTGGCTGAAATGGAGCAAGTGACCGCTTGTCCAATACAAAGTAAGATACCAAGGAGGGACCTCTGGCTTTCTTGGACATTTCTTAAGCAAAAGCCCCATCAAAAACATTCTAACATGAGAATACATTTAAAGAGTGAGCTCCATGGGCAGACATGCTGAAATTGCAAATATACCTTAGAAGTAAGAAAGGATAGTAACTCAAATATAGGAAAACCAGAAAAACACTAACCCTGAATAGGTGCCAGTCATGCTGCTGGCGCCAGCTAGAAAACCCTTTACATTTGCCAATATGCGATTTTCTAGTAGCAGGCTTTCTTGCCTCAATTAGTATTTAATCCATGCCCACAGTAAAAAGTGCATAAAGGGAACTGAGACCCTATCACCCAGGCAGTCACGAAGTTGACTGGGTTCAGTGCATCAAACACCCTTGTTCTGAAAGTAGATGCTGTCTGAGGAATCTTCTGGTAACTGTACCTGGCCATTTCCAAAAGACAAAAGAACTGTTGCCTGGGCCAGAAAGAAGTCATCACGATGATCTTGGGGGATTCCTTATGAATTGTCAACACTAAAGGATATCACTGGAAAGGCTGGATAAGCATACAGAAACATTCTTGTCCAAGGAAAGGAAAATTCATAGGTCTTCCAGGCCATTTTGCATGGTGTGGTGTCCTGAAGCAGAGTTTTGCTAGCTGACTGTTCAAAGAAAAGTCAAAACTCTACTCAAGGGAACGCCCCACAGCAAATCTTGCAAGACCTCCTGTTTCCATTTGTGATGTCTGCCTTTTTGTTTTGTTCAGCTGGACTTCCATACAATTCTGCTCTGATGGGATGTCAGATGCTTTATTCCAAGCCAACACTGCTAGTCTACGAAAGGGGCAAGACCCATTTTCCCCTTGCTTGTTGGTGATATAACTTGGAGTTCCTGGGGCCAGAGAGGATTCAGAGTTGGCTTCCCTGATCAGAGCAAGCATACAAGTTATGTGCACTTACATCTGTCACTGCTGTCTCATGCGCACTTTTACCCTCCTGAAACTGCTCCAAGCAAATTCTGAGGTGCCTATGGTGACCAACTGCTTTGGAACAGGGAGGGAGAAGGGGAGATAGAGATTTAAGAATATTCACTGAGATGTAAAAATAAATGATGCTGGGCCCAGAGACTTCAGATACCACTGTATCTTTCTCAAGTGGAGTCTTGCCAGACATGTCATGAGACACAAAATCCTGAGGCACTCCCTTGCAGTGACCAAAGGTTAAATGGAACACCTTACAAACCGATCCAGATGTCATCTTTTTCCTGTAGAATAAAAAGCTCTTTAAACCAAGGTGAGGTGACATTAGAGGAACACAATTCTGTGAGAAGGATTCATAAGAAACTGTTCTGTTGGAGTCCCAGCTTGTGTAACATTTCTGACATTTTGAAAGAGACTCTAAAAAGATGAGCAAGTTCTCTAAACCTGGACAAATGTGAATACCCTGAAACCTACAACAGAACTAACTGGAACTAGACACTTTATGAACACTCTTGGTGTAATGGATAGTCGAAAGGTATGCCTAAGAAGTGATAACTTAATCCATACATGCAAAACCACAAGAAATGCCTGATGAGTGGCTAAACAGGGATGCGATAATTTTTAATCTATGACCAGGAAACTTGAATGAGGAAGAGGTAATAGGTTGTGAAGTATCATTTTGAATTTTTGCAGTCTCAAACAGGTTTTGGAAAGAACCAGAAATGGTCTCCAAGCATTTTCTTTTATGGGCTCTAGAGAGTCCTTCAATAAAAACCTTTCCCCAACTGGGAAGGACAAACAGGCTCCATCACACCTTGGGACAGCATGTGACGAACAGCTGAAAGTCTAGTCTGGTAGATGAGGAATTACACCTTGGAAAAGTTCCTTCCACTGCCATCTGTAGCACTGATGACGAACCTTCAGGACTCATTTGTCTGAAAGCATCTGCTGGCAAAGAGAAAAGTGGACATTCAGACTTTCTGGAAAGGAAATAGGGCATCCAGGGTGGGAAGAGGGACAAGTTTGACTGAACAGATCGTCCTTTTGTTTTGGAAGACTCCAGAATTTGTTTTAGAACCTTGCCATTTCTTCTTGAACATTTACTTTGAGACCATTTTGTTTTGCCAAAACTGGATGGGAGGGTTAGGAAAAAAAAAAAAAAAGGATAAAATTTGAATAGGAGGGATGAAAAATCTTGCAGATTGCCATAGCAACTTACCGATCAGACTTCTATCACCTCTGCAGCAGAGGAGCCAAAAACTAAATCTCTGTTCAAAGGAGAATTTAAAACCTCATTTAACATTAGGGAGGTTCTAAGAATGCAGCCAGACAAGCCAGCCTCAAAAACAGTACCAGTAGCCATAGCCTTTAAACAATGAGTTGTGACCTGCAAGAAGGAAGCTAAACCATTTACAGCTACTTTTTCCTTACAAGAAAGAAACTTGGTACAAGTTACAGAATTGACAAAGTTGAATCAGCACACATTCCCATACTTATTTTCCCATCCTTGTCAGAAAGTGTTTAATTGGGACTACATTCAACTACTAGATAAAGGCAGCTCCTAAATAAATTTATCCCATGCATCACTCCTCAAATTATCTATGGTATGATCCCAGTTATTCACATTAGGGGTAATATACAAATCAACCACAGGATAGGGGTAAGGCCAATCTTTAACCAAATGGGATAGGTTATTTTGCGCACAAAAACTAAATTCATCAGGCTTACAATGGTCCACAAGGGCAGCTAATCTAGTACTAGCTTATATACACGTAAAGTACAGTTTTGTACCTACCATAAATGTAGATGTTAGAGTGTTGACACTGCTGCAGTCATTACACTTGGGTTATCCTGCCGTCAGGCGGTACCGCAGTCGGCCAGAGTTCCAAAGTCTTGGTCCGGCGTCGGTTGTTGTCGCCTCCTCCCCGACATCAGTGCGACAGGGGTATACAAGATGCAGCAGACGCCATTTTCTGCAGTTTTTCTTGCCCCAGATGTCAGGTGCCCCCAATTAGGTAGGCAATTCAAATTGCTAGTAAACAATACAAAAGAAAAGCAAACAACCATTTTTAGGTTACTCCCCATAGGTAAAAAAGGGTAGATGTCCCAGGTAAGTACCAGAAAGTAAGAGGGGAAGGGAGGGTAAGATGGACTGCAGCAGTGTCAACACTCTAACATCTACATTTATGGTAGGTACAAAACTGTACTATGTTAATCGTGTTACACTGCTGCAGTCATTACACTTGGGTGGAATCCCAAAGCTGAGGTAGGGAGGCTGGATCTATAAGGCATTAGGGGTGGCTATAAGGCCCTGCAGTACAGCAGTGGCGAAGCCAGCTCTGGATTTGCAGTATAAAGGCAAATGGTAATGTTTGATGAAGGTATGCACAGAACTCCATGTTGCTGCCTCCAAAATATCCTTGGTAGGTACTCCTCTGAGGTAGGCAGTTGAAGTGGCTGTTGCCCTGGTGGAGTGAGATCTAATGCTGCTAGGTACAGGTTTCCCATGGTGGGTATAGCAGAAACGTATAGTGTCCTATCCATTTTGAAATAGTCTGCTTTGAAATGGCTTTTCCCTGTGCTCCTGCAGCGCATGCTACCAATAATTGCTCAGATTTTCTGAAAGCTTTGGTTTTGTCCAAGTAGAAGCGCAATTGTCTGTGAATGTCCTAAGAATGTAGCAATTTCTCCCCTTTGTTCTGTGGTTTAGGTTAAAAAGTTGGCAAATGAATAGTTTGGTTCAGAGCCACACTTGACACCGCCTTTGGCATAAACGTAGGATTAGTTCTTAGACACCCTGTCCTGGTGGAAGATGAGGAAAGGTTCCACTGCCATTAGTGCCTGTAATTCAGAAACTCTTCGTGCTGATATAATTGCCAGTAGCAGAGCAGTTTTCCAAGAGATGTATTTTATTTCTGCTGTGTTAGCTGGCTCAAAAGAAGGTAGAGTTAATTTTTCCAAAACAAAGTTAAGGTCCCAAGTTGGCGTAGGTGCTCTACGGGGCGGTCTTATGTTTTTAGCTCCTCCGAGGTATTGAGCAAAGGATTAGAAAAAATTAGTGGATCCATGTTACAAGGAGCAGAGATAGAGGAGGCGTGGATCTTGATGGATGAAAAAGAGAGCCCTTTGTCCAGCATCTCAGTTAAGTATTGCAGTATCTGAGGAATGCTTGGGACAAGAGGGTCAAGGCTGTGTGCCTGGTTCCAGGCACAGAATAGTACAGTTTTGTACCTACCATAAATGTAGATGTCCAATAGACATGCAACTGCAGTCATAACATGTGGGTTGTCCTGCCTCAGGCAGCCCTCGGTCGGCCGGATTCCAAAGTCTGTTTCCGACATCGGCTGATGTCGTATTTCTCTCCGACGTCAGAGCGGCTGGAGTACATAAGCATCAGCCGACGCCATCTTCTTCAGTGTTTCTTGCCCCAGATGCCAGGTGCCCTCCAAGGAAGGCTGTAATCAAATTGGAAGACAAAAACAGGATTCCAGAGAAATAAATGAGCAATAAAAACAAATACACCATAACAGATATCCCCAGCTAAGAGAAATAGGGATAGGAGAGTGTCCTACGCATAGAGGGGTATGGAGGGTGGGAAAATCCGACTGCAGTTGCATGTCTATCGGACATCTACATTTATGGTAGGTACAAAACTGTACTATGTCCTTCAAGAATGCAACTGCAGTCATAACATGTGGGTAGAATACCATAGCTTAGCTGGGGGAGGAGGTATGCTCTAGGAAAAAGATGGTGTGGCAATCGAACCCTGCAGGACTGCCGAAGCAAAGCCTGCTCTGGATCTGGAGTATAGAGGGAAATTGTAGTGTTTGGAGAATGTATGCACGGAGCTCCATGTAGCAGCTTCTAGAATGTCCTTAGTAGGCACCCCTCTTAAGAATGCTGTAGAGGTGGCTGTAGCTCTTGTGGAATGTGGTCTGATATTGGCTGGAACAGTCTTTCCATGAAAGGAATAACAGAATCTGATGCAATGTCCAATCCATTTTGAAATTGTCCGTTTTGAAATTGCTTTTCCTTGGACTGCAGGGGCGTAAGCTACAAAAAGTTGTTCAGACTTCCTACTGGCCTTGGTTCTGTCCAGGTAGTATCGAAGTTGTCTGTGAATGTCCAAGGTATGCAACAGTCGTTCCCCCTTATTCTCAGGATTGGGGAAGAAAGCAGGCAAATTAATAGCTTGATTCAAAGAGACCCTAGATACCACCTTTGGCATAAAAGTAGGGTTGGTCCTTAATGAAACCCTGTCTCTGTGAAAAATTATGAACAGTGGAATTGCCATTAGGGCCTGTAGTTCCAAAACCCTTCTTGCTGAGGTAATTGCCAACAGGAAAGCTGTCTTCCATGAGAGAAATTGCAAGTCCACTGAAGCTGCTGGCTCAAAAGGAGGTAGAGTCAGTTTTTCAAGGACAAAATTGAGGTCCCAGGCTGGCACTGGGGCCTTTCTTGGTGGCTTGATGTTCTTGATTCCCCTGAGGAATTGCCTTAGCAAAGGGTGTGAAAAGACAAGAGGATCAGTTATATCTAGCTGAAATAGCTGATGCATGTATCTTTATGGAAGAATATGAGAGGCCGTTCTTTAGCATATCCGCCAAGTATTCCAAGATGAGTGGGATGTTCAACAGAGATGCATCATGCCCCTTGCTGGTATTCCAATTGCTGAACCTCTTCCATTTTGCTAAGTAAACTTTTCTGGTAGATGGTCTTCGAGCCTCTGTCAGTATCCGCTGAACTTCCTTGGAGAGAGATAGGTTGAGGTTATTTATGGGATCTCCCAGGCTGTTAGCTGCAGTGTCTGAAGGTTTGGATGCACTGTTTTGAGATTGTGTTGTGTCAAAAGCATAGGCCATTGGGGAAGGGCCCACCTCCTGGTGTGACATATGCTCCTTAGTAGTGGGTACCAGTGTTGTCTTGGCCAGTCCGGAGCTATTATGATTCCCTTGGGTCTCTCTGCTTTGATCTTTAGTAGTACTGAGGTCATCAGTGGCAGAGGTAGGAATGCATAGATTGTTAGGCAGTTCCAGTTGAATGAGAGAGCATCTATTTTCCAAGCTTTTGGATGGTATGTCCCTGTGCAGAATTTTTGTAGATGATGGTTGAGGTGAGAGGCAAAAATGAGAAGTTATGTACCTACCATAACGTTCCATGTTAGTTGTCTTCTCTCACCTTCTTTCTTGCTTGATGGGTTCAGAGCCGATCCTCGGCTCCGACTCGGCACTTTGCTAAGCTCAAGAGTCACTTTTACCAGCTCGAAGCAGCCCCATATCCCATGATGCAAGGCGGTAAGTACCCAGATCTCGTTTGTTATCTATAGGCAATAACACCTAGCATAAAAAACTTCCCAGAAGGAAAGAAAGGCAAAAAGCCTGAAGGATGGGCTAAGGCAGACCAGAACTACCTGGTCTTAAGAAGCATTCTTCCATATAGGGAGAAAAAGGTCTGTCCAGGCCAGGGGGCAGGAGGGAGGGTCGCAAGAAAGAAGGCGAGAGAAGACAACTAACATGGAACGTTATGGTAGGTACATAACTTCTCAATGTTAAGTTGTCAATCTCGCCTTCATTCTTGCTTGATGGGACCTCATCCCTAGCACCTCTATCCTGGGTGGCTCAATGGAACAGACTCTTGAGAACTGTAGAGCCAAAATTGGCTCTATCCCTGGAGGCCAAATCCAATTTGTAATGAGAAACAAAGGTATGAGGAGTGGCCCAAGTGGCTGCTGCACAAATAGTGTCTAATGGAAGTCTAGCCTGAAAAGCTGTGGAAGTGGCTAAGCTTCTGGTTGAATCCGCTTTAGGTTTTGAGCACAGCTGTTTTCCCCTAAGCTGATAGATTTCAGAGATGACGGAAGAAAGCCATCTAGATAAGGTCACTTTGGAGACAGGAAGGCCTTTCTTGTTATCAGCATAAGAAAGAAAGAGCTGATCGGATTTCCTGAATTGTTTTGTTCTGTCCAAATAATATCCGAGTTGGCGGTGAACATCAAGATGATGTAATTTTTGTTCCGATCTGTTTGAGTAATCGGGGAAAAATACAGGGAGGTCAATAGATTGGTTCAAATTATTTTTCGAGGCCACCTTAGGCAAAAAGGTCGGATTAGTTCTCAAGGATACCCTGTCTTTGTGGAAGACCAAATAAGGGGGACGAACAGAGAGAGCATGAAGTTCAGACACTCTCCTTGCCGAGGTAATAGCAACAAGGAAGAGTGTTTTCCATGAAAGAAATTTCAGGGAACATGAAACAGCTGGCTCGAAGGGAGGAAGAATTAAGGATGTCAGCACTAGATTTAGGTCCCATTGAGGAGGACTCCTCCTGACTGGAGGTTTCAGGAGAAAAATTCCTTTTAGAAAGGCTCTACAAAGCCTGTGGGACATAATGTTGTGATCTGCAAACCCGACATGAAAGTTCGAGATAGCAGCCAACTGAACTTTGACAGTGGAAGATGAAGAGCCCGCGTGAAAGATTTCCGCTAAGAAATCCAAAACTGCTTGAACAGGGGCAGTAAAAGGATCTATATTTTTAGCTTTTGCCCAACAAGAGAAGCATTTCCATTTGCTGGTATAAATCCTTCTAGTAGAGGATTTCAGGGAAGCCACTATGATATCCCTAACAGGATTGGAGATCATAGAAAGCCTGGCTAAGGAAGGAAGTGGAGCAACCACGCTGTGAGGTTGAGAGAAGGAATAGACCGATGCAGCTGACCCGATTGGTGAATCAGAAGGTCTGGCACTGGGTCCAGATGCCACGGCTGCACCAAAAGGTGACGATGGAGGAACGGAAACCAAATTTGTCGAGGCCAATAGGGAGCAATGAGAATCATTTTGGCTCTCAAAACGGTGGCTTTCTGGAGTACTTGTGGAATCAGCGGGAAGGGAGGAAAGGCATAAAGAAGTCCCTGGGGCCAATCCTGGGTTAGAGCGTCTCTGGGGGGATGGCCTGGCAGTGGGAAGAGAGAAAAGAAGTCCGGGCATTTGCTGTTTTGGGGAGTAGCAAAAAGATCGCAACATGGGCGACCCCATTCTAGAAAAATCTCCTCCACTATAGATTGTTTGAGAGACCACTCGTGAGGCATGAGAATAGCTCTGCTCAATTTGTCCGCTAGAATGTTGGTTTTCCCAGGGATATGCGTTGCTACCAGAAACCAATGAGAGGAGATCTCCCATTGCCAAAGTCTGAGAGCTTCGACACAAGGGGTAGGACTTGGTTCCGCCCTGTTTGTTGATATACCATACTACAGACATGTCTGTGCGAACTGCAATTGTTCCCAAGGGAAGAAAGTGGTTGAGGGCTTGCAACGTTAAAAGCACTGCTCTCATCTCTAGGACATTTATGTGCAGGTGGTATTCGAACGGTTGCCACGTCCCATGAACCATCCTGCCCTGATAATGACCCCCCCACCCGATCAGGGAGGCGTCCATAGTGACTGTGGCTACCGGGGCTGGGGATACAAAGGATCTGACTTGGTGAATCTGGGGAGAAGTAATCCACCATGATAGATGATTCTTGCAAATTTGTGTCACCAGGATTCGGTGACGCATGGGAAGTTGTTGGTAAGACCACTGAGTGAACAACATCCATTGAAGAAGACGCATGTAGAAGCGGGCCAGGGGAAGAAGGGTAATAGCCGCAGCCATGAGACCCAACACCTTCATAACCATTCTGGCTTGCACCTTTTTGCTGGCAAGGATGATCCTCACGTGACTTTGGATATCTGAGATTCTTTGGTCTGTGAGGGTTGCTGACATCCCAACAGTGTTTAAGTTTGCGCCTATGAAAGTAATAGACTGGCAGGGCAATAAGGAGGATTTTTCGTAGTTGATCGAAATTCCTAATTGAGTGCAGAGATTTAGGGTGTAATCCCTGGCTTGAAGAAGTTGATGCCTGGTGGTGGCTGAAAGGAGCCAGTCGTCGAGATACGGAAACACCTGGAATCCTTGACGTCTCAGGTGAGCCGTGACCACTGCCATACATTTGGTGAACACTCTGGGGGCTGTAGTGAGACCAAAGGGCAGGGCTCTGAATTGAAAATGACTGGACCCCAGCCGAAAGCGGAGAAATCTTCTGGAGCGTCTGTGAATTTTTATGTGACAGTACGCGTCCTGAAGATCTACTGAGCACATCCAGTTGTCCTTCTCTAGGAAGGGCAAAATTGATTGAAGTGTGACAATTCGAAATCTTGTCTTTCTCACAGACTTGAGTCTGCTGAGATCCAATATTGGTCTCCAGTCTCCCGTCTTTTTGGGGACCAAAAAGTATCTTGAGTAGATTCTGGGCTCTGAATGGTCTGTTGTAACTGGCTGAATGGCTCTTTTTTGTAGAAGCTTTAATACTTCTGACTCTGCAACTTCCCTTAGACCGGGTGGTACATCTGGAAGGGAATTTTTGTGAGAGAAAGGACTTTCCTCGAAAGGAATTTTGTAACCCTCGGATATAATCTACTGTACCCATCTGTCTTGAGAGAGGGAACGCCAGGCTTCTGGGTACAGCGATAGTCTTCCCCCGACTGCCTCCAAGGATGGACAGTCGGGCAACATCTCAGGGATGCTGGAAGGGCTTGTCAGAGAGAGGCTCTCTGCTTCCCTGGTTTTATGGACCCCCTCTGCCTCTAGAGCGGCGTCTGTTATTACCTCCTCTGCCTCTAGGGGTAAACTGACCACGTGCGTCCGGCGTGACTCCCTGGGATTTACGGAACCACATTTTTCCACCCTTCTGACCTTTGGGGTAAGGTCTAGAGGGGGTAGAAAAACGGACCCCTACGGCAGAAAGTCTTCTCACACCTGGTCAATGTATCCTTCACTTGAGGGCCAAACAATGCTGACCCATCAAAGGGAGAATTTGTGAAGGACGCCTTAAAGGGATCTGCAAAATTAGAGCCGCATCCAGGATTGACGTCTAAGAGCCACTCCTGTACCCGCGGCTCTACTCATTCCATCTGCTGCATACGAGATCAGTCGCATGGAGGAGTTAGCTATAGAATTAAGGATTCCTAGCTGAGAAGCAATCTTCTCTTGAGCCCCTGCAGCCATAGGATCCTGCACCACTTCACCTAGTTCCTTAAGGATGTCCCTTTGGAGTCTGGTGAAGTGACAAATAGTTCAGCGAACGCATGGCAAAGGTCGCTGAGGAGAACATCCGCTTACCATACCTATCCATGGTCCTAGAATCCTTATTAGGAGGATGGACTGGTACGGAAGGATCTGCAAGTTCCTTCTTAGTGGCGGCCGCCACCACCATGGCATCAACAGGGACACCTTTCGTGAGGAATTGCTTTTCAGAAGGGGCTGTAATAAATTTAGACTGCCTCCTAGGAACTGGCTCTACAGAATCAGGAGCAGCCCAAGCCTTTCGAGCAATAACCTCCATAAGGGGGTCGAAAGGTGGAGACACCCAGGAGGTGGAGGGTCGAGATCCAAACGCCTCTAGGTATACCGACTCATCCTCGGAGGGATTTATGGAGGGCCAGTTTCCCCTTTGTTTTAGGAGTTCTAGGATGTCTGAAAAGGAGACATCCTCAGAGGGGGATCTTGGGGATCCCTCAGACTCATCTAAGTCGGTATCTGAAGTGGTAGACTCAGGGGAGTCCAGGTGTTTCCTCTTACAAGTCCTCTTGCGCGGAGGATCTCCTGACTGGTCAGGAGAATCCTCGGAAGAGGGGGTTCTTCCCAGTGGGGAAACCTGAGGCGGTGGATCTCTAGGTCCGGGAGCAAGAGAGATGGAAGAGATATCGACAGGCACTGTAGAGGGAGGAGCTAAGGGAATAGACTGCAGACTGAGCCCAGTGGCCAGCACACTCTTCATCACCTCGAAGGCCCCCCTCCCAGGGAGATCCGAGAGAACCCGTTCCGAAGAAACCGGGACTCCGGGCCCACCAAAAGGCAAGGCTCGAGGCAGATGTCGGAGCCGAGCTCACCAAGGCCGAAGCTCCAAGGGGAAAGAGCGGGGTCGGACAAGGGTCCGATGCCACTCACCCCCTCGGAGGAGACCAGGGAAGCCCGACCACCGAATCCCTCCAAGGAAGGTCTCGAGGAGGAGATGAGAGTAGATGCCGAGGGTGCAGAAGGGGGGGTATCTGCCCCTCAGCCATAGCAGTAACTATCCCCGTAGACTCCAGCTCCAAACTCTGGGGTAGAGTCGAAGGAGGAACTTTAATAGGGTGTGGACTAATAGTCGTCTGTTGAGACGGACTATGAAGCATCTGGGCCAGTGCCTGTGATTTTAATAATCTACTTACCACCCTCTCTAAATCATGGTCCGATAACCTGGACGACCTAGATGATCGGCTCCGATGGCTCAGTTCCGAAAGAAGGTGAGGCCGGAGCCGACAGAATCGGCTCCAACGAGGGAGACCTGGACCTCTTCCTCAAAGGAACCATCGGAGCCAACAAGGCTACTGATCCAGTCGGAGCCGATAACTTTTCGGCTCCGAGAGAAGATCTAGACGCATCGGCTCCAGCCAGAGCCGATGCAGGCATCGAAATAGCGGTGTCGGAGCCAGTCGGCGCCGACACCGAAGCCTGGGTCACATGGTGGTCGGAGCCAGTACTCGGAACCGACACCAAAGTGACCAAAGAAGTATCGGCACCGATGGGATTTAGCCAATGTCGGATCGGCTCCAGCCGGAGCCGATCTCGACTCCGACAAAGTCGGAGCCAAGGCCGAAGGCTTGGATACAGAAGCCTGGGCCTTAGACTTAGAAGGCTTTCCCGGAGCCGATTTGGCCGGGGAGCCCTCCGGTTTAAGGAGTCCCCTTAAAATCAATTTGTTTCTCCTCTCCTGCAGGACACTCTGGCTAAAAGAATGACATATCGCACAGGAGTCCTGCAGGTGGAGAGGTCCCAGGCAGTATAAACAAGAAGTGTGACCGTCTGTCAGAGACATCTTCTGACAGCACGAGTCACACTTCTTAAAGCCTGAGACCCTCTGCTCTTTGGACATAGTGGACACAAAAACAGAACCACACAGTCCCAAACAAACAATTAAATTATAGTTTAAACAGTAAAAACCTCACACACACACACACACACACCCTGACAGGGGGGGGATGGGAGGGAAGGAAGGCCTGACTAAAAAAAATTAAGGAGGAAGGATAATTTTAGTCAAAAAGGGGCTTACAATTAACTAAAAATGAAAGATCTTTAAAAGAAAAAAGTTTAAAAGTGAAAAGGGGCTAAAAGTTTAATATAAAACACTTACCAGGAGCTGGTAAAAGGAGGACCTCATCAGCGAAGCGGCAAACGAGATCTGGGTACTTACCGCATTGCATCATGGGATATGGGGCTGCCTCGAGCTGGTAAAAGTGACTCTCGAGCTTAGCAAAGTGCCGAGTCGGAGCAGAGGATCGGCTCCGAACCCATCAAGCAAGAATGAAGGCGAGATTGACAACTTAACATGGTCTATTTCTGGCCTGCCCCATGTCGAAGTGAGTTGTGTGAAGATCTTCGGATGTAACCTCCACTCGTGTGGATCTGTGAAATTCCTGCTTAGGCTGTCCACCAGCACATTGTCTTTGCCTGGAACAAACTGGGATTGTAACTGGATGTTTAGGCTCAGTGCTTTTTCCCAAAGATGCATAGTCAGTCTGCAAAGGGGTAAGAGTGGGTGCCCCCTTGCTTCTTTATATACCACATCACAGTGGTGTTGTCTGTCCGTATTAGTAAATGGTCCTGTTGAAGTTGGTGTTGAAAGGCCTCGATGGCATGCATTACTGCCAGCATTTCCTTTTGATTTATATGTAGATGTGTTTCCTTTTGAGACCATTGTCCTTGTATACACCTGCCTACCATGTGCGCCCCCCCATCCAAGGTCTGAGGCGTCTGTGGTCATGATCTGTGTTATCTGTGGTTTTTTGAATGACATACCTGTGTTGGCCTGGCTCACCGAGGCCCACCATAGGAATTCCTTTTGCAGGCATGGAATGAGCGGTATGGTTGCCTCCAAGTTGCTACTGTGCTGAGACCAAATGCTTTTTAGGTACCATTGAAGCTTTCGCATGTGTAGTCTTGCTAATGGAACCAGGAGAATGCAGGATGCCATGTAACCCAGGGCCTGTAGGAATCTCCTTGCAGTCATCTGGGTGAGTTTTGCTAAACCTTTGAAGTAATGAGTTAACTTCTCTTGCTTGTCTTCTGTCAGGTAAGCCATTTGAGAGGCTGTGTCTAATTTGGCTCCTAAGAAGATTATTTGCTGGGATGGCTGCAGTCTTGACTTTTGAAAGTTGACTGTATCCCAGAGCTTGTAGTAATCGTACGACATAGTCCAAGTTTTTTGTCAACATCAATTTGTTGTCCGCTTGTATGAGGCAGTCGTCCAGGTACGGGTAAATTTGTATCCCTTGGAGTCTGCAATGAGCAATTACTGAAGCCAGGCATTTTGTGAATACTCTGGGCGCAGTAGATAAGCCAAATGGCAATGCTAAGAATTGATAATGCTCTGGCCCTGCAAGAAATCTGAGGTGTCTTCTGCAGCTGTGTCTGATAGGGACATGCAGGTATGCCTCCTTGAGGTCCAGAGTAATCAGCCAAGACCCCTTGCCCAGCATGGGAAGGAGTTGCTGTAGTCTCAGCATTTTGAACTTTGGTACTATGAGGAAGGTGTTTAATGCAGACAAATCCAGTATTGGTCTCAGTTGAGATTCTTTTCTTGGAACAAGGAACAGTCTTGAGTAAAACCCCTGGCCTTGTTCTTGTTGTGGAACTCTTTCTATTGCTTTCATTCGAGTGAGCAGAGAGATTTCCTTGATAGCCCCTGCCCTCTGGTTTTGTGGTAGGTTTGGCATGCCTTGTTTTCTTGGCAAGGTATGAAAATGGAACCTGTAGCCTCGGTCTATAATGTCCAAAACCCATTTGTTCTTTGTCAGTCTGTACCAATTTTCTGCAAACAGAGATAATTGCCCGCCCAAGGGAGCTTCTATTTGTTCCCTGGTAGGCGGAAGTAGAGGAAAGTCATTGAGATTGTGGCTGTGGGGCAGGTGAAACCCCTGCGTCATTTCTTTGGTTTCCTGGCTGCCATTGTCGTCCCCTGTAAGGACCTCTGTATTGGCATCTTCCTCGGCCACGTCTGTTTTTACCCCTTTGAAACTTTTCTGGATTAGGAAAGGACCAGTTTTTTGAAGGCCAATTCCTACTGAATCTGGGGGGTTGAACCTGGAGGAAATCTTTCACCGTCTGAACTGATTTGGCTTTTTCCTCTATGGTCTTTAACACATCCGTAGCATTAGCACCAAAAAGCTTGTTCTTTTCCAAAGGTGCATCCAGAAGTTTTGCCTTAACATGATCTGGTAGAGGTTGATCCTTTAACCATGCATGTCTACGAATGACTGCCCCTGTCATAGCTGCCCTACATGAAGCTTCCAGTGCATCATATCCACACTGCAAGAAGTGATTGCTTACTTGCTGAATGTTATGTACTGCTTCCTGCAAAGCCTTCCTGTCTAAAGGATCAGGAGTGGCCAATGTTTTTTGTAAATCTTCCAAAAGGAAATCCTGATATTGTAACATATGAAAAAGGCAATTCAAAGCTCTCATAGATAAGGTAGTGGATGTGTAAACCTTTTTGCCCCATCTCTCTAGTGACCTAGCTTCCCTGTTGGAGGGCAATGGAATTTTAGAGGTGGAAGCTGAAACTCCCTTAGGCCCCTGAGAAATAGTTTCCAAATCAGCAGCATGGGCCCTGAATAAATGAGAATGAGTTTCTGGGACCCTGTAATACCCGTCTGGCTTGGCTGGAGCAGGAGGAAGAGAGTCAGGGGTAACACTAGAGTCAGTATATAAATCATCCAAAACATCAAGTACAGGAGGAATAGCTAAGGGCCTGTGCTGGGGCTTCTTAAGGAAAGTCCGAAGGCGTTTTCTGGAATCAGAATATTCCTGGCCTTGCCACTTGAAATGTTCCCTCATGGTATGCAGAACTTCCCCAAAAGAAATATCCTCAGGCGGGGAGGCAGAGGGGATGGAATCCTCTGCATCAGAGTCCTCATAGGTCTGGAAGAGCTCTTCCTGGCTATCAGAATGGACAGAGCCCTCAATCTTCATCTGACGGAGTAGGGTCAGAGGGTTCAACCCGGGGTCTTTTATCAGAAGGAGGCTGGGATCCTCTCTCAGGATGGGCCTGTGAACCTCTAATCATAGAAATTAAATCAGCAGCCATAGACATAATTTGCGTGTCTGGAGCAGGCTGAGGAAAGGTTTTAGTAGTAAGATGCTTTGTTTTGCTGGCTGCCTTAGCCCTGGTGTAGGCCTTAATAGACATGGCCATAGGAGGCCTGGCAGCTCCACGTGCAGGAGTGTCCTTGTCTACAGCAACGGTCTCGGGCATTTCCTCGGTTTCGGTGTCCGGAGGAAAATCAATGACTGGCGGAGTGATATCAGAAATAGGAGTCGTCTGTAATGCGGTGACTTCGGTTCGGAGCGGTGGAGAGACAGTCTCTGAGGGAACCGGAGCACCCGCGATAGGCTTTGGCGTTGAGTCGGTGGCAGATGCGGGCCGAGGATGTCGGTCCCGGTCTTTTCGCTTCTTAGTTTGTGATGTCGGAAGATCCGACGGCATTGTGTAAGCGAATTTATCGCCGAAAAAATCTTCAGCGAACACCGCCCGGCGCCTGAGTGCGCGCTTGTTGAAGCGAACACAGGCTACACAGGTCGAGACGTCGTGGTCTGGGCCAAGGCAAGGAAGACAGTAAGAGTGGAAATCCTTATGAGGTATTTGTTTACCACAAGAAAGACAATTGTTAACTTTTTCAGTAATTTCTGACATCGGCTGAGGCAAGAAAAGGTCCCCAACGGGGTACTTAGCTTTTTTGATGACTTATGGATCGAAGAATACAGGAGCTGACCGACCGGCACTTGCGAAATGCTTCTGCTTCGGGCACCGCGCAGCAAGAAAGACTGAAGAAGATGGCGTCGGCTGATGCTTATGTACTCCAGCCGCTCTGACGGAGAGAAATGCAACATCAGCCGACGTCGGACCCAGACTTTGGAATCCGGCCGACCGAGGGCTGCCTGAGGCAGGACAACCCACATGTTATGACTGCAGTTGCATTCTTGAAGGACATCTCTTCCATTTATCTGAGTATGCTTTCCTGGTGCTAGGCCTTCTGGCCTCCAGAATGACATCCATAACAACTTTGGAGAGAGGCATTGCTTGCTTGACTACGGAATTTTCCATGAAGCTAGGTTTAAGGTCTTTAGCTGGCTGTGAAGTATCTGATTGTTGTGCAGTCAGCAACTGTGGGATTTCAGGCAAAATCCAGGGTGGTTCTTGTGCTAAGTTCTTTAAGATTGGGTACCAGTGCTGGCGTGGCCAGTCTAGTGCAATCAGTATCATTTTTGGCTATTCCTGCCTGGCTTTTATGAGTACCTTTGGGAGGAGAGGTAAAGGGGGGAAAGCGTATACTTGTAGTTTTTTTCCAGCTGAATGAGGGGACATCCACTTTCCATGCTTGTGGATGGTAGCTCCTTGTGCAGAATTTCTGTAATCGGTAGTTCTTTGGGGAAGCAAACAGATCCATGGCTGGGCTCCACCATTTTTGCGCTATCATTCTGAATATTTGTGGATTCAGTTTCCATTCGTGTGGGTTCATAATGTTTCTGCTTAGGTCTGCCAGTGTGTTTTTCTCTCCTGGCAGGAATTGTGCTTGTAGATGAACTTGGTAGTTTAGAGCTGTTCCACAAGGTCATGGCTTTTCTGCAGAGGGGGTAGGTGTGTGGCCCCTTGCTCGTTTATGTACCACATAACTGTGTTGTTGTCTTGTCTTTAGTAGTAATTGTCCTGGATGCAGTAGGTCCTTGAAAGCTACAACAGCATTTTGTACAGCTAGCATCTCTTTTTGATTGATGTGGAGATGTCTTTGCGCTGTGGGGCACTCACCCTGGATACATTTTCCTGCCATGTGTGCTCCCCTGACGTAATCTGATCCATCTGTTGTCAGTTTGCCTGGCTGTGGGTTGAGTGAAAGGCTGTCCCTTGTTGAGGTGACAAGCTTGTGCCCATCGAAACTCCTGTTGTAGGCAAGGAATTAGTGGCATAACCATTTCCAAACTTTGACAGTGTTGAGGCCATATGCCCTTTAGGTACCATTGTAGTTTCCTCATATGCAGTCTGGCATAAGGAATTAGTAGTATGCAAGATGCCATGTTGCCCAAGACCTGCAGAACTTTTCTTGCAGGAAGTTGGGTCTTTGTTGCCATTAATTGAAAATACTGAGTCAGCTGTCCTTGCTTGTCTGGCGTGAGATGAGCCATCTGGGCCATTGTGTTCAAGCTGACACCCAGGAATATTAGCTGTTGAGGGCACTAGTTTTGATTTCTTTTCATTTACTGTGAACCCCAGGCAACTTAACTTTTTTACGTACGCCAGATGCTTTAGTAGAATGTCCTTGCTGTCTGCTTGAATCAGGCAGTCGTCCAGGTATGGATAAATTTTAATTACTTTTTGCCTGCAAAATGCAATTACTGGCCAGGCACTTTGTGAAGACCCTGGGCGCAGTAGATTAATGAAAGGGCAGTGCAGGGAACTGATAATGCATTGAACCAGCTAGAAATCTGAGGTATCTTCAGCAGTTTTGTCTGACTGGACCTCAGAGGGCATACCTGCATGTCCCTATGTCACGAGCCAAGCTTTCTTGCCCAGCATGGGAAGAAGCTGCTGTAGTGTCAACATCTTGAATTTCGGTACATCCAGCTAAGTGTTTAGTGTAGAAAGGTCCAGAATGGGTCTCCAGGCTTTGTCTTTTCTGGGAACCAGAAAGAGTCTTGAATAAAATCCTTGTCTCTGTTCCTATGGTGGTACCATTTGAATAGCTCTCATGTCCATGAGTGCTGTAATTTGTCTTTGAGCCTCTGCCCATTGATTCGGTGGCAGATTTGGCATTCCTTTTAGCCTTGGTAGGGTGTGAAAATGTAACCTGTAACCTTGAGATACAATGTTGAGAACCCATTTGTCTTTGGTGATGCAATGCCAGTTGTGATAGAAAAGTGCCAGTTTTCCTCCTAAGGGGGCTGCCAAGAGAGAACTGTTTGGCAGCTGTAGTGGAAAGTCATTGAGTCGTTTTTTTTATAAGATTGAGGCCCATCGTCTTTTCTGGCCTGGTGTGCCCCACTGTCGAGGCCTGTAAGGGCCTTGTGTCCGACCTCTACTTCTTGGATGTCTGCATCTGCCCCTTTGAGGTCTGTCTGACTGGAAAGGACCAATATTTTGTTGGCCAATTTCTGCTAAAACGAGGAGGCTGAACCTGTAAGAAATCTTTCACCGTTTGCATAGATTTTGCCTTATCCTCCTTCTTTAATACCTCCTCTGCCTTAACTCCAAACAGCACATCCCGCTGCAGAGGTGCATCCAATAATTTTACCTTAACATGATCTGGTAACGTATGTTCTTTTAACCAAGCATGCCTTCTAATGACAGAGCCTGTAACTGCTGCTCTAAAAGAGGCCTCTAAGGAGTCAAACCCACATTGCAAAGTATGTTTTCCCTCTTGTTCAGCAGCATGCAATAAATCCTACATTTCATTTAAGTTAGGATGATCTGAATCTGGAAGCATCTTTTGTTTCAACTGAGACATCAAAAATTGCTGATATTTTAGCATGTGAAACAGGCGATTCAAGGCTCGCATTGCTAAAGTTGGACGTATACCCCTTCTTTCCCCATCTGTCTAAAGCTCTGGAATCTGTCAGAGGGAACTGGGTTTTTTGCTGATGAAGCCTTAATCCCTTTGGGTCCTTGAGAAATAGTTTCAGGGTCAGCAACAGGGCGTTTGTACAGACATTTGTGAGAGTCAGGGACTCTAATATCAATCAGGTTTAACTGGGGCTGTTGGTAAGGAGTCAGGGTTCAAACTGGATTCAGTGTACACATCATCCACAATGTCTACAACTGGCGGGATAGCAAGGGATCTGTGTTGAGGCAATAAAAGGAAGTCTGAGCCTTTTCTTGGATTCTGTGTAGTCCTAACCTTCCCAATGGAAATGCTCCCTCATGGTATGCAAGGTCTCCCCAAAGAAGTAATCCTCAGGTGGAGAGGCTGACTGAATTGATTCCTCAGCATCAGAATCCTCATAAGGGGGGTAAAGAATATCCTAGGTCCGAGGAAGAGTCAGAGGAAATGGACACCTGGTCAGAAGATTCATAGTCTGCATCCTGTCTGGGCCTTTTATCAGGAGGGGAATGGGACCCCCTGATCAGGGTGATTAGGTCCTCGGCCATTTTTAGCATCTGTTTCTTAGGCATGGAAGCCTGTCTTGGAGAGAGTTGTGTCTGTTTCTTTGCTTTTAAGGGGGGCTTAGACTTAACAGTGGGTTTTAATAGTTAACAGGGTAGGTCTGAAAACACCCTCTAACTGTGGATTGCTCAGCTACTTCGACTCCCTCTGTAGGTTTAGGATCAGTAAGCGGAAGGCCTAGTGCGTCCAAAGGCCCAGCCAGCTCCACGTGGGAGCCTGATGCGGTCTGTGGAAGCGGTAGTCAGGGGCTGCATAGGCACCTCGCTGAAAACCGGAGAACCGGCCTAGAAGAAGCCTCATAGTCAGTTTTGGGGCTCGAATGCCTGTCCTTGCACTTTTTATGTATTGCGGTAGTCGGAATTTGACAGCATGGTGTAATTAAATTTTCTACCAAAATAATGTCGGGCAAAATCAAACAGACATTTAATAGTACGCTTGTTAAACCTAGCACAAAACCAAGAACCAGTGACGTCGTGGTCAGGGCCTAGGCATGGAATACAATAGGAGTGGAAATCCTTATGAGGTATTTGCTTACCACAAGAAATACAGTTATTAACTTTTACTGACATCGGTCTGAGGCAAGAAAAAGTTTCCCCAACGGGGTACTTAGCTTTTTTAGAAGACTTCTGTTCTGGATTCGGAATGAAAACCTCAGGAGTAGGCCGACCGGCACTTGCGAAATGCTTCTGCTTCGGGCACCGTGCGACGAGAGACTAAAGAAAATGGCGTCGGCTGCATCTTATATACCCCTGTCGCACCGTCGGGGAGGAGGCGACAGCAACAGACGCCGGACCAAGACTTTGGAACTCTGGCCAACTGCGGGACCGCCTGGCGGCAGGATAACTCAAGTGTAATGACTGCAGCAGTGTAACGCGATGAACATCTACATTTAAAACTGCCAGAAAAAGTGCTCTGTTTAAAAGTACAGTTCAGTTTTGTGATGGTTCTTTCAACAGTCTCCTAGATAGATTTAACCTTCCTAACCAGGAAGTACATTTAAATGTGGAAAATTCCCTCTCAAAGGTGCAACACAAAATGTTGATCCTCAAAGTCCACACAGGAGCACTCTTCATGGCAAGAAGCCTGTGAAGGGAATGGCACTTGTGTTTTTAAGCAGCCCAGCTAAAGCTGCACAATGGTTTGTTTGTGTGTGTGTGTGTGTGTGTGTGTGTGTGTGTTGGGGGGGGGGGGTGGAAGGTGCCCTAAAGCTTTGGAAGCTGGCCAAATGTCAAGATATCTTTGGCAAGATATAACCCATAACAGTCAAGGCAACTTCTGCAGGAGTGATCAATATGCTCATCTTAATGCACATATATCTTGATTAGCTATGCATATGGACAGTAATCATTTGAAATTTATAATCTACAATCCTGACACTGAATGTCCAAACATCCAAGTTTTCATATACCAAGTCTGGTAATACTTTCTCAGAATACTTCCTCACCTCAGAGTTGGCATATACAAATTCGGGGGGGGGGCTTGCCTTCAACAAATTCATTTTAAAAAAAAAAGTTATTTCAGATATTAGCTTTTCTCCTACCAGCATTTCAACAGGGGTTCCATACATACATACAACTCAGTGTGCTTCAATTATCCAGTATCACATTGAAAAATGCAGGCTGAAAGTAATGAACTGGTGGCTACTTGAATATGCATGCTTCTTGATGCAGAAGTGTCAGGAGTCCATTGTAGGGACCAATTTTTGACCACATCCATGAGAAGGGAAACAAGGAGCATTTACCCAAAAACATGTAATCTGATGCAAACACCAACTTCGCTATTAGTGGTGATCAAGAGGCAAAATACTTTTCATAGGTTCATATTAGGCTATCTGCCCTAGGGCATTTATAAGCCTAGCTAGAGTGAGTTTGGCTTTCGCCACCCATTTTAAATTAATTTTGCTATGCCCTTTTTCGAGGTTAGTATACCGTGCCTCTGTAACAGTGACACAGAAGTGATACCCCGGGTAAACCTAACATCGCCCATCCACTCAAGATTACTCTTGAAGAGAGTCAATGAGGGACTCTGCCTAACCTGGACTGGGATTTTATTCCAGAGTGAAGGGAGCCTCTGGGTTATGAATCTGTCCCTCCAGCATGTCCTATTTATTTCAGTGCTGAGGTTCAAGTCTCTTGAGCGTGTAGCTCAATGGGATTTGGATTTTCTGAGGTGCAGCATGTCCATTAATTCCAGGTTGGACATGGCTTTATACGTCAGGCACAGATCGCCTCTGAGCAGGCGGTATGCCACTGAGTAGAGCTGGAGTTTCTTTAACCGGGCAGCATACGGCATCTGTTTGAGCCCTTTGATCCTCTTGGTGAGGTACTTTTGGGGTCTTTCCAGTTGCTGCAGGTGTCTGGTAAGGTACATCCCAAAAGGGGCATTGTACTCAATTATGGGCCTGATGAGGGAAGAGTAAAGAGGCACGATGACCTCCCCTGATCTAGATGTGAATACCTTCATGATTAGGTGGGCTACATAAAATGTTCTTCTAACCACTTTGGCCACGTGGTTGTCAAATGAGAGATTGCTATCAACTTGGGTCCCCAAGTACCTAATTACTTCTTCTGTACTTAATGGATTACCCCCTATGTGGTAATTTGTGGGCACTGTTTTTGCCAAAGGGGATGACTATACACTTTTTGGCGTTTAGCTTGAGGCCATGGCTCTGGCACCAGTTGTCTGTTTCTATGAGGCCCTTTTGGAGAATGCTTGTGTCGGCTGGAGAGTCTATTATGGCGCCCAGTTTGCAGTCATCTGCAAACTTGGTCAGCCACAGTCCTTCCGTGTTGGCCTGTACCTCCGAGAAATGTACACCAAACAAAAGAGGTCCCAGGACTGAGCCTTGTGAGACTCCACTTGTAACTGGTTTGGAGTCTGACATGGCTCCAGCAATTCTAACCATGTGGGTTCTGTCCTTGAGCCAGTTTGCAACCCATCTAGTGACATAGGGGTTTATATTTAAGCTGGTGAGCTTATCTATAATGCCCGAGTGGGGTATTGTATCAAAGGCTTTTGCGAGGTCCAGGTAGGCTGTGTGGACCACCTTCCCCTCGTCAATGGCCTTGGTGACTGTTTCAAAGAAATCAACCAGGTTTAAGAGGCAGGATCTGCCCTTAAAGCCGAAAGTACAGTTTTGTACCTACCATAAATGTAGATGTTCGAGTGCTAATACAGCTGCAGTCATAACAGATGGGTTCTCCTGCCATCAGGCGGGTCCTCGGTCGGCCGAATTCCAAAGTCCAGGTCCGGCGTCTGTTGTCGTTGCTTCTTCCCCGACGTCAGTGCGCCAGGGGCATAAAAGAACCAGCCAACGCCATTTTCTTCAGTTTTTCTTGCCCCAGATGTTAGGTGCCCACAGAAGGAAGGCAATACATAAATTTGTGTAATAAAGCAATGCAATATAATCAAAATACAGTAGTTGCAAGCAAATACACCATAAAAGAATACCCCAATCAGATTGTATGAGGAGGTGTTGGCCAATAGGCCTGTCCCAAAAGGGGAAGGAGGGAGGGAAACCTGGACTGCAGCTGTATTAGCACTCGAACATCTACATTTATGGTAGGTACAAAACTGTACTATGTTCATCGTGCATACAGCTGCAGTCATAACAGATGGGTAGAATCCCAAAGCTAAGAAAGGGGTGGTAGGCACTAGGTGGAACTAGGAGGAGCTAGAATGCCCTGCAAGACTGCAGTGGCAAAGCCTGCTCTAGTTTTGGAGTATAATGGTAGGTGGTAGTGCTTGGAGATGGTATGCACAGAACTCCAAGTGGCTGCTTCCAAAATATCTTTGGTAGGAACTCCTCTGAGGAAAGCTGCAGAGGTAGCTGTGGGCCCTTGTGGACTGAGATCTGATGCCTGCAGGTACAGTTTTACCATGGAAAGAGTAACAAAAGCGTATGCAGTGGGCTATCCATTTTGAGATTGTCTGTTTGGAAATTGGCTTCCCTTGAGCTCCTATAGCATAGGACACAAAGAGCTGTTCTGATTTTCTGAAAGGCTTTGTTCTGTCCAAATAACGCAGCTGTCCAAGGAATGTAGTAGTCTCTCCCCTTTGTTTTGAGGATTAGGGTAGAAGGTAGGCAAGTGTATAGCCTGATTCAAAGCTACCCTGGATACCACTTTTGGCATAAAGGACGGGTTGGTTCGTAAGGAAACTCTGTCCTGATGGAAGATGATAAAAGGCTGCACAGCCATGAGGGCTTGTAGTTCCGATACCCTACGAGCTGACGTGATAGCCAGAAGGAAAGCAGTTTTCCAGGACAAATATTGCAAATCTGTTGAGGCAGCTGGCTCAAAAGGAGGCAAGGCCAGCTTTTCTAGAATGAAACTGAGATCCCAAGCAGGTATTGGTTGTTTCCTTGGGGGTTTTATATTCTTAGCCCCTCTGAGGAACTGTCTTAAGAGGGGGTGAGAGAATAAAGGTGGATCAGTGTTGTATTCTGCAGAAATGGCTGAGGCATGGATTTTGATGGAGGAGAATGAAAGTCCACTGCTTAGCAGCTCAGCTAGATACTGTAATATTTGAGGTAAATTCAGTTTTCCAGGACTCTGGCCCTTTTTCTCATTCCAGGCACAAAATCGTTTCCATTTTGCAGAGTAAGCTTTTCTAGTAGACTGCCTTCTGTCCTCCAAAATGACATCCTGCACCTCCTTGGAGAGTAGGGTCTGTTGTGATGTTAAGGAATCTTCCATGCGGCCAGATTGAGTGTTTTCAGCTGACTGAAGAGTTTTGAAGCTGTGCTGAGTCAGAAGAGTCATTAGAGGTAGGGTCCATGGAGGGGAATGCGTCAGGCTCCTCAGGAGTGGGTACCAGTGCTGTCTTGGCCAGTGTGGAGCAATGAGAATCATTTTTGGTCTGTCTGCTCTGGTTTTTAATAGAACTTTGGGCAGCAGAGGAAGATGCGGAAAGGCATACACTGTCATTGTTGTCCAACTGAGAGCGCGTCCACTCCCCAGGCCTGTGGATGAAAAGTCCTTGAGCAGAATTTTGTCAATTGGTGATTTTTGTGGGAGGCAAAGAGTTCCATGTCTGGCCTTCCCCATGCTTGAATTATCTCTCTAAAAACTTGAGGATGCAACTTCCATTCGTGTGGATCTGTCATATTTCTGCTTAGGTTGTTTGCCAGCGCGTTTTCCTTGCCTGGCAAGTACTGTGCTTGAAGTTCGATTTGTAATTCCAGAGCCATGTTCCAAAGTGACATGGCCAGCCTGCATAGGGGGTATGAATGGGTTCCTCCCTGTTTATGCACCACATTACTGTGGTGTTGTCTGTCCTTATCAATAGTTGACCTGGATGCAGAAGGTCTTTGAAAGCTATAATAGCATTTATTACTGTTAGCATTTCCTTTTGATTGATGTGAAGGTGCTTTTCTTTTAGGGACCATTTGCCCTGAATGCACCGATCTGTCATGTGCACCCCCCAGGCGTAGTCAGAGGAGTCTGTTGTGAGGACTTGATTTGCTTGAGGCTTGTAGAATGGGAGACCTGTGTTTGTTTGGCATGCTTGCGCCCGCCACGGAAATTCCTTTTGAAGACATGGAATTAGTGGTATTATTGTTTCCAAACTGTGGCTGTGTTGAGACCATAGGTTTTTCAGGTACCATTGAAGTTTCCTCATATGCAGCTTTGCACATGGGATTAGTAGGATGCAAGATGCCATGAATCCCAGAGCCTGCAGGATTTTCCTTGCAGTTAGCCTGGTGAAATTTGCTAGTGTTCTGAAGTATTGAGTTAGTTGTCCCTGCTTTTCTGGCGTGAGGTAGGCCATCTGGGTGTTTGTGTTCAAGTTGGCACCCAGGAAAATTATTTTCTGAGAGGGTATTAGCCTTGATTTCTTTTTGTTGACTGTGTATCCCAGAGAATTCAACAACATTATTACAAAAGCCAGATGTTTCAGAAGTATGTGCTTGCTGTCCGCTAGGATGAGGCAGTCGTCCAAATATGGGTATATTTGTATCCCTTGAAGTCTGCAGTAGGCAATTACTGATGCCAGGCATTTCGTGAATACTCTGGGCGCAGTAGATAAGCCAAAGGGCAATGCAGAGAATTGATAATGGGTTGAACCTGCAAGAAATCTGAGGTATCTTCTGCAATTTTGTCTGATTGGGACATGCAGGTATGCCTCCTTGAGGTCCAATGTTACCAGCCAAGACTCCTTGCCCAGCATGGGAAGAAGCTGCTGTAATGTGAGCATCTTGAATTTTAGTGCAGTAAAATGTGTTTAGGATGGATAGGTCCAAAATAGGTCTCCAATCTTCTCCCTTCCTTGGTACCAGGAATAGTCTGGAATAAAAACCTTGACCTTGTTCGTGAGTAGGTACCGCTTGAATAACTTTCATGTCCATGAGATCTGAAATTTGTCTTTGTGCCTCTGCCCTTCGATTGTGTGGCAGGTTTGGCATGCCTCTCATTTTTGGAAGGGTGTGAAAATGGAATCTGTAGCCTCTGTTTATAATGTCCAGGATCCATTTGTCTTTTGTGACAATATGCCAATTTTTTGAAAACAATGCCAGTTTTCCGCCCAAGGGTGCTGCCATTTGAGCCTTGCTTGGCATGCAAAGGGGAAAGTCATTGGGCCTGCTTTCTGAATGGCTGCGAACTATCCTCACCACCTCTTTTTGTAGGAGCTTGCCATTGTCTGCCTCTAAACGATCCTTGAGATTGCCCTCTGCCCCTCGGGCGCCTGTATCTACCTCTTTGGGGTCTGTCCGTGGCTGGAACGGACCAATTTTTGGAAGGCCAATTTCTACTGAAACGTGGAGGTTGTACCTGTAGAAAATCTTTCACTGTTTGCATTGATTTAGTCTTTTCCTCCATTTTCTTTAATACCTCCTCAGCTTTAACACCAAATAATACATCCTTTTGTAGAGGGGCATCTAGTAATTTAGCTATGACATGATCTGGTAAGGTTTGCTCCTTGAGCCAGGCATGTCTACGTATGACTGATCCTGTAACAGCAGCTCTACACGAGGCCTCTAGATCAAAACCACATTGCAAGATAGGTTTTACCCACTTGTTCTGCACTATGCATCAAATCCTGCAACTCCTTCAAGTCTGGTTGTTCAGGTTGTGACATTTTACTTCTCAACTGTGATAACAGAAACTGTTGGTACTTTAGCATATGGAACTGGCAGTTTAATGCCCTCATGGTTAAGGTGGCCGAGGTGTATACCTTTCTTCCCCACCATTCTAAGGATCTGGAATCTCTCTCGGAAGGTAATGGATTTTTAGCAGTGGAGGCCTTAATTCCCTTGGGGCCCTGTGAGATGGTTTCTGGGTCAGCAGCATGGCTTTTGTATAGAAATTGGTGCGAGTCAAGAACCCAGTAGTACCCGTCAGGCTTGACTGGGGCTGGAGGTAAAGAATCCGGGTTAAGGCAGGCCTCCGAGTACACATCATCTAGTATGTCTAAGACAGGAGGTATAGCCAGAGGCCTGTGCTGGGGTAGCAAGAGAAAATCCCTAAGCCTTTTCTTGGAATCTGAGTACTCTTGGCCTTCCCAGTGGAAGTGTTCCCTTAAGGTATGCAAGGTTTCCCCAAATGAGTAATCCTCTGGGGGGGGGGGGGGACAGAGGGAAAGGACTCCTCGCATCAGAATCTTCAAAAGGGGAGTAAGAATGTTCCTGTTCATCCGAGTGCTCTGAAATAATGGAGGCCTGGTCAGAAGAGGGGGATTCTTCCTCCACTCTGGGCCTTTTGTCCGGGGGGGGGGGGGGTGGAGAACCCCTGATAAGAGTAATCAAATCCTCAGCCATTTTAAGCATCTGTTTTTTAGGCATGGGGCCTGGAGAAGGGCCCTGTGGAGCTTGTCTCTTCGAATGCATGGCTGCTTTAGACTTAGTGAAAGCCTTGATAGAAAAAGAAGAGGAAGGTCTGAAGACACCTTGAGAGGAGGTAGACCTGTCTACATTTTGAGATTCACCACCAAGAGTGGCTTCGGTATCTGTAGTCGGGGTGTGGGCCGAGGAGCCTGCGACCTCGGGCACAGAAGACACCGCCAATGAAGTGTCGTCGGTAGGCAGGGGCTGCGTAGGCGCCTTGCTGAGAACCGGACCACCTGTAGTCGGCTTTGGCGTGGTGTCGGTAGAAGCCGCGGACCTCGTGTGTCAGTCCTTATCTTTGCGTTTTTTAGACAAAACTGGAGTCGGAGTATCCGACGACATGATATAGTTAAATTTTTTGCCAAAATAGTGCTGGGCGAACTCCGCCCGACGCTTAATGGTGCGTTTATTGAATGTAGCACAAAAATGACAGACCGAGACGTCGTGGTTTGGGCCTAAGCAAGGAATGCAGAGGGAATGAAAATACTTATGCGGTATTTGCTTCCCACAAGAAATACAATTATTAACTTTGTCTGACATCGGTCTGAGGCAAGAAAAGTTTCCCCAACGGGGTACTTAGCTTTCAAGAAGACTTCGGTTGCAAAATTTTTGTAATTTCAGGAGCTGGCCGACCGGCACTTGCGAACTGCTTCTGCTTCGGGTACCGCGCGGCAAGAAAGACTGAAGAAAATGGCATCGGCTGGTTCTTTTATACCCCTTGCGCACGGACGTCAGGGAAGAAGCGACGACAACCAACGCCAGACCTGGACTTTGGAATTCGGCCGACCGAGGACCCACCTAACGGCAGGATAACCCATCTGTTATGACTGCAGCTGCATGCCCAATGAAAATCTGGGTAGGATCCAGTGTCTGTAGGTCCTCAATATCTTTATTTATGAGGTCCATGATGATCCTTTCCATAGCTTTGCAGACCAAGCTAGTCAGGCTTATGGGGCTATAGTTTCCAGGATCCGTTGAGGGACCACTGTTGCTGTACGCCACTCTTTGGGTACATATCCTGTAGTAAGGCTGAGATTGAACAGTAGTTTTATGTTTGGGTTTAGCTCTTCTTGGAGTTCATGTAGGACGCAGCCCAGGACACCGTCTGGTCCCACTGATGCTGTGTTTTTTGCTTTGGAGAGGGCGGCTCTTACCTGAGCATCTGAGATGTCAGGGGGGCAGCACTCAGCTGGGACAGATATTTGCCCTTTTGGTGGGACGAGGGGGGGGGGGGAGTTTGCACTGAACCTGTCAGCTAGGATGTTGGCAATGTCTGTGGGTTCTGTGTATTTTTTGTCATTTTGGACTAATACTGAGCATACCTGGGAATTCCCACCCAGGTTCCTAACATAACTAAAGAAAGCCTTCTGATTATCCTTAGTGTCCTGTGCAATTTTTCTCTCGAAGCTGGCCTTAGACGATTTTATGAGTGCTCGTAGTTTTTTGCTAATACTGATCAGAGATGCCTTCCCTTTTTGGGTGTTTGGAGAGACCTTCATATTTTCCAGTGTTCTCAGGAAGGCCGAGTGAGGTTCCTGGGGGGTTTGGGAGAGTGGTCTGTAGCAGGCTATAAGCTGGAAGGCAGTTTTACCCACTGTTAGTTGCACATGGATATTCCCTGATGCTTCGTGCTGTACCACCAACCTGGAGGTGTGGGTATCTGACGAATATTGATACTCCCCCTCCTTTTGTGGTTCGGTCCAAGTTTTGGGGCCAAAAAGCATGGTATGAGGTATAACCTGGTAGTGCTGGGGTGCTCTTGGCAGCCTTGAACCAGGTTTCTGTTACTGCACAGACATCGATGCTCCCCATGCTAAGGAGAGTTTCGAGTGCGTGCATCTTGAGGTTTAGACTTCTGGCGTTGAGTAGCATTACTCTGTTTCTTATCCCTTGTGATACCTATGGAGGTAGGTTTGTCTTTTGAGCCTAGCCTAAAAAAGGCACTATGGGGGTAGCAAAGAGTCTTTGCCAATATCTGAAAGCCCAGGGGTGACAGGTGCAAGCCGTCCCTAGCGAAGCATCGTGGCTTGTCGAGCATGTCATCCCAGGCTGACAGGCATCAGATCCCCTTTGAATGACACCAATACTTAAGCCAATTGTTGAAATTGATAATCTTGTCTTCATATTGTGGCATCATTCTTGGTGAGGGTAAGATGCTACTCAAGGTCAAGGTCATACCAGCCTGGGCTACATGCTCAGAGCTCCTCTATGTCTCTTTTCATGTAGTCCAGGGAGGTACGTCTCAGGTCATTCACACCAGCATGGACAATGACTGAGTTATATTTGTACTTGCCTTGGAGTGACCTGCGTGCTTGTGTTGTGGCGGATCCTAGCGCCCGACAGGCAGCTCACAGTGATCTTCTCCTTGTTCAGCCTGGTGAGTGGGACGTCAGTGTGCCTAACGATAGAGTCACCTATTACAAGTATATCAGGTGTGTTGTTTAGCCTTAAGGGCTGTGACTGTTCAGCACACTGGCTTTGTGAGCTATGTGTTGCACTTGTTTTGTTTTGGGGTAGCGGTTGCTTGGGTGTCTGCTTTGGAGGTCTCTGCTGCTTAGGCAGCTTTTTATTTAGAGCCTCCGAGTATGTTTTTGTGTGTTTATGTGTTTGGTTTGCTGTCGTGGTAGGTCTATGCGAGACTGGAATTGTAGTGAGTGTGGTTTCCTTCTCCTCCTGACTGGTTACGCCAGTACTGAGTTGAGAGAGCTTAGCCTCCAGTTTGGCTATATGGTTGCATCTCTCACATGTGTTGGAATTTGTTGGGAGGAGGAGAGGGTTGTCTGTGTACATGAGGCAGTTGTAACATTGCCTCAAGATTCCCAGATTCACCAGCTGAACCGGAGAGGATATTGACAACTGACCTTTGGACATGCTAGAAAAGTATTGGGAATTACTTTATATTTGAAAAAAGGGCCAATGGGCAACAAGGTACTCACGGGGAGTTTGTGAGGGTGCAGTTCTTTTAATTTTTTAGTGCTGACTTAGTGAGCAAGAGCCAGGTAACTTAAATGCAATGTGTTACAGGTAGCTTAAATGCAAAAACGACAAACAGTAACTTTCTTTCAAGTGAAACAAGGAAATAAGTACAGTAAGCAATGCAGATATCACTAGGGATCCACAGAAGCGCTGAAAAGCCGCGTTTTAGGTGAAATTAGCATTTCAGGGAAATAAACAACAAGCATACAAACAAAGCTAGATTCAGCAGGCCTGGATCTAGTCTATGCTACAGCAAACAAGGTGTACCAATTTCAGTAAGAAACAGTTCAAATATGCAGGCACTATAAGCCTTTAACCAGAAATGTCCAGCTCAGAAGGGCAGCATCAAGCCTCTCCTCCCACAAGAGTGCAGACCACGAACCTTCTTAATGTAAAATAACTGGCCTGAAGCCCAAGTGCTTAAACCAGAACTAATACATGAAACTCTTCCAAGATGCACTGAAGACTTCTCAAATGTCCAGATTTTTTATTCATATTTTCGGTCGGTTTCTAAAAAACTATTTTGACAAATCATGGAGGACTGAAGTCACTAAATAATGACATGCACTTGAGTTTCAAACTTCATAGACTTCAGAAAATGCATTCTGACAAAACATTCCAGCAACTAAGCTTTTAAAGTGATATTCAAAGTGTGTCCCTGATTTTGGACATTTGTCCCCCCATTTTTGACTCTCTCCAGATTTCTTGCACACAGATTGAGAATGATGGGAGGAAGGGGGTTTCTTGTTGCCAATGCAATAAGGCACTTCTGAAGTTCTCAATCATTTCAAAATCTTTAAGAAACTTAATACCCACCTTCTGATAGTGCAATGGATTGTCAACAGCGTAGCACAATGTTGAAACAAAATTTGGTTTTGTGATCAGCGATGCACACTCCTGAATCAGAAACTGCGTCTGAAAGAAACATGTTACCAGTTTAATAGCAATACAAATGTCAAATGAGCTACTTATACCACACACCTGTAAGCAATTCTACTACAGTGATTACACAAGACGGTCATAAATTAACTCTGGCACTCATGTTTTTAGTTATTAAAAGCAAGTCATCTACACTTGCTGGTGCACCATTCAGCCCCCTCCAAACCATTAAGAATCATAAAAAACTTGGAGGCTTTTGTGTTATGACAGTTCTGTCAATACGACTTCTGTTATGGGGCACACTATGCCATGTGGTACCTGTAAGTCTATCAATACATCTAATGTTTTCTACCATCCAGACCTTCGAAAAGAGTTCTTTTTTAAAGCAGAAGCGAACTGCATGACCCCTCATGTTGTTTACTTAGAGTGCTCAGCCTGTAGTTCTTTTTATGTTGGCAAAACCAACAGGGTGCTCCGTGACGGAATGTGGGGGCATATATATATGAAAAAGCTCTCTACATAATGCACTCTCGAAGCATAGAACAGGGTAACACTCACACTTTTAATTTGAGTCATTGAAATTATTCACCCCAGTATTAGAGAAGGTGATATTCTGACATACTGAACATAGAGAAACCTGTTGGATTGTTAAACTTCGTGCTGACAGAGGAAACTGCCTTAATGAGAGGGCCTCTATTAAACCTCTATTAAAGAAAAGGTTACATAAATGATTTTTGTGATTATAAGACAAGATTTTGTAAATCTATTTTTGCACATATATATTTATGTTTATACATTCTTGTTCGGTGTAGTTCATTTAAGAGCATAGCATTATGTAATCATTTATTTACAATGTAGTATATGGTGCGGTACATTTACTATATATTTTTTTATTTTTGTTTCTTGTCATTAGATAGGTTTTAGTTTAGCCATTTTTGCAAGTGTTTTTTAGTGTTTCCTATTTGCCTGCTTTGCTATTTGAATGAATGAGCATACATTTTAGATGAATGATTTAATTAAGTGCCTGCTACTTGCTAATGTCTTAATTACCTTGAATAGTTCTTGATTGGTTGAAGTCTTGATAAGGTGTATATGTAGTGTTAACCCTTTTAGTTTGAACT
This sequence comes from Protopterus annectens, assembly GCF_019279795.1. Taxonomy (NCBI): domain Eukaryota; kingdom Metazoa; phylum Chordata; order Ceratodontiformes; family Protopteridae; genus Protopterus; species Protopterus annectens. The sequence continues at coordinate 1,793,452,655 of NC_056741.1, read as the reverse complement.
TGGTATGAAGAAGGCTCTACTGCGAAAGCGCTTGCCGATTTTGTATTAAATCTGTGGATTGTTTTTATTACTTGAAGACTCCTTGCTTGGTTTTTGGATTCCTTGCCATGATGAAAGATGAATGATTTTATACAGCATTACTGACTTTTGTGCTTTTATACAGCATTACTGACTTTTGTGCTTTTGCCTCTTGCCTGGATTCTGCCTGGTTCTTTCCATTGCTTGTGTATATATTTTATTTTTGCCAAAGGTAATTTGGCTTGAAAGGGTGAAGAGGTGGAAACTGCTCTGGTTGAAATGAATGAGCCTTCACCTTACTAGACAAGGGCATGTTATGACAAGAATGTGTGTAAGTGATACAATCAGACAGCCACTTAGACAGGGTTGTTTTGGCAACTGGTTTACCTTTCCTGGTCTAAGAAAAAGGCACAAAAAGCTGATCTGATTTCTAAATGTATTTTGTTCTGTCGAAATAAAATCCAAGTGGTCTGTGAACAGAGTTGGTGCCACAGATTCCACTTTCTTGGTGCGATTAGGGAAGAAAATGGGCAACTCAATGACTTGATGTTAATCTCAGAACATACTTTGGGCAAAAAGGATGGATTTGTCCTGAGAGATACTCAATCAGCATGGAATACCATATAAGGGGGCTTGATGGATAGGGCTTGGAGCTCTGACACTCTGCGGGCTGAAGTGATGGCCACTAGAAAGATAGTTTTCCACAACAGAAACTTTAGTTCACAAGATGCAGGCTCAAAAGGAGGAAGAATGATGTGAGGTAATTCAAATACCAGGGAGAGTAAGGTGACTTCACTGGAGGTCCCATGTGAAAAGAACCTTTTAGAAAAGCCTTAGACAATTGGTAAGCCATAATATTCAATCCATCGATACCTAGATGAAAATTAGATACAGCAGCTAATTGTACTCGCACCATAGCAGCCGCTGCTCCTTTGTTGAAAATTTGTCAAGAATTGTAAAATGGAAGACAATGGCGCTTGGTAAGGCTCAATTTTATTGGAAGAAGCCCAAATGGAAAATCTCTTCCACTTACTAAGATACAATTTTCTAGTGGAAGGTTTATGGGAAGCCAAAAAAAATTTGACTAGTGTTATGGGAAAGATTATAAAGCCTGGCTATGCGAGGAATTGGAGCAGCCAAGCTGTTAGCTTCAGTGTCTGCAATGATGAAGATCCCCTGATGGATGTGTCAATAAGTCTGGAACTGGGTCCAGGATCCATGGGTCTTCCAGAATGTGATGGCAAAGAAACGGAAACCAAATCTGCCAAGGCCAATGAGGGGCTTATAAGGATGATCGTTTGTACCAAGGATTTTGATTTCTGTAAGAATCTGGGTATCAGAGGAATTGGGGGAAATGCAAAGAGGAGACCCGGGGGCCAATCGTGGGCAAGAGCATCCCTCGGGGAGAGACCTGGCATAGGAATCAGGGCAAAACAGCTTCTGCATTTGTTATGCCTGGCAAACAGGTCACAGGAAGGCTGGCCCCATTTGGGGAAAATCCTGTCCACAATCTCTTGAGGGACCACTCGTGGGGCAATAAAACTACCCTGCTCAGACTGTCTGCTATGACGTTGGATTTGCCCAGATGTGCGTTGCTAACAGAAAGCACTGGGATGACACTGCCCACTGTCATACTCTGAGGGCTTCTCAGCAAAGGGGATAAGACTTGGTCCCACCTTGCTTGTTCAGGTACCAGACCACTGACAGACCGTCTGTATTGCTATTGTCCCTAGGGGAAGGCAGTCCTGAAAGTATTGCAACGCTAGAAGTACTGCTCTCATCTCCAGGACATTAATATGCCGATGTGATTCTTGATCTGTCCATGTGCCTTGGGCAGTCTTTCCCTGAAACCCCCCCCACCACCACCCCCCTAATCAGGGAAGCGTCCGTGGTCACAGTGGTAACTGGAGGGGGTAGCATGAAGGGACGTCCTATTGTGACATGGAGTTGTCAACCATGACTGAAGATCTTTCTTGCAGGAATTCATTATCAGGATGGTGCGACTCATTGGAAGTTCTTGGTAAGACCATTGCGTGAATACAAGCCACTGAAGGATTCTCTTATGCATCCTTGCTAACGGGATTGCAAAGATTGCTGCTGTATCAATCCTAGTACTTTCAATACCTTTGCAGCTGGTGCTCTGTTCTTTGATACAAAGGACAATGTGTTGGCGAAGAATACAAATCCTTTTCGGTGGAAGACGAAGAGTGGTGGCTGACGTGTCTAATTCTGTCCCTATAAAAACGATATGCTGCGATGGCAACAAGGCAGACTTTTCAAAGTTGACTGTAATGCCTAGCTGATCAGTGCGTCAGAGTAGCCTCTCTTGCGTGAGGATGTTGGTGCCTGGTGGTTGAGGTAAGGAGCCAATCGTCCAAATACAGGAACTCCTGGAATCCTAGACGCCTCAGGTGAGCCATGACTACAGCCATGCACTTGGTGAACACTCTGGGGGCTGTAGCGAGACCAAAGGGCAGAGCTTGGAACTGATGATTGGCTCCCAGCTGGAAACGCAAGTGATCCCTGGATGGTCTGGCCATCTTTATATGGTACTACGCATCCTTGAGATCGATTGAGCACATCCAATTGTTCTGCCCTAAAAACGGAAGTATGGAGTGTAGCGTGACCATTTGGAACTTCTCTTTTCTCACAAATTGGTTCAGTCTGCCGAGATCCAAAATTGGTCTCCAGTCACCTGTTTTCTTTGGAACCAAAAAGAATCTCGAGTAAGTTCCGAACCTGGTTTGGTCTGCCAGGACTGGCTGGATGACTTTTCTAGCAATCGGCACACCTCTATTGCTGCTTGTTCCCTGTGACTGGGTGGAACGTCCGGGATTTTTTTGAAGGGAAAGGGCTGGGTGGAAAATGGTATGAAATACCCTCTGGAAATGATACTTTGTACCCAAATGTAGTTTGTTATATCTAGCCAGGCTTCTGGGTACAATGACAAGCGACCCTCAACTGCCTCCAGAGTAGGACAGCCGGGCCTCCCTTCAGGTACAATGACAAGCGACCCCTGACTGCCTCCACAGTAGGACAGCCGGGCCTCCCTTCAGGAGCGCTGGTAGGACTGACCATAGAAGTTCCGTCACCCTGGTGTTGCGGACCCCCTCTGCTGCGAGGGCGGAGTCTTCCATTGTAACCCCCTCCTCTGCCTCTGGAGGGGGACTCTCCATGTGTGCCTTGAAAGGCTCCTTGGGCTTTCCGGAACCACATCTTTCCTCCCATCTGACCTTTAGGAAAGGGTAGAGTGGGGGTGGAAAAACGGACTCAGACGGCACAGTCTTTCCCTCTTGCTCACACCTGGTCAAAGTCTCCTTCACCTTTGGCCCTAACAAAATGAACCGTCAAACGGGGTATTCGTAAAGGAAAACTTGAAAGGTTCCGCGAAGGAACAGAGCTGCATCCAGGCATTCCTACGAAGAGCAATTCTTGTACCTGCAGCTCTACTTGAACCATCGGCTGCGCAAGATATGAGACGCATGGATGAGTTGACTATCGAATTAAGGGCAGCTAGCTGGGTGGCAACTTTGTTGGATACACTAGTAGCTACAGCACCCTGAAGAGCATCTCCCAACTCCTTAAGGAGAGCTCTCTGCAGTCTGGTAAAATGGGTCAAGTAGTTCAGTGACTTGAGTGCGAGTCACCGAACTAAACATGCGTTTCCCATATCTATCCATGATCCTAGATTCTCTGTTAGGAGGATGGATAGACGAAGAAGTCTCAGACATTTCCTTTTTGGTGGCTGCCGCCACCACCACTGCATCAACAGGGACTCCCTTGGTCAAAAGGGACTTATCCACGGGGGCAGAAATAAACTTATTAGGCCTCCTAGGAACAGGTTCCATAGATTCTGGTGACTTCCACGCCCAAAACCGGTCTGTCGAATAGAACCTAATACTTTTATTTAAGGATTTTCCATTAATTCTATGTGCCTTGTTTGCTGCTTTGTGTACTTTCCCTTTAGGACTCTGCAGCTGCCGTACTCGCAGAGGCTGCTTCATTTTTGACTTCCATGCCCTACCAGAGGCCAGATTCATAAGCTCATCGTAGGGCACAGATACACTAGAGGTGGAAGGTTGAGACCCAAAAGCCTTCAGGAAAAATGACTTGTCCTCATTAGGGCTCTTGGACTGCCAATCACCCCTATAAAAAATTTCAAGAATCAACGCAAAGGAGATGTCCTCAGAGGGGGATCTAGGGGACCCTTCTGATTCATCCAAGTCGGTGTATGAT